>NC_136811.1:14876616-14944116 GCF_951216825.1 Electrona antarctica
CTAAAATATGTTGTATAGCATATCTTTAGTGCTTCCGGTGCTTGAAGTGCATTTACTAAACAAGTAACAAGTAAATAGTCAATCTTTTGTATTCACTTCAGCGCATCTTGCGTGAAAGCCAGTCCACATCAATGCAACTCCTTGCAACATACAACAAGTTGCATTGGTGCGATCTGGCCTTCAGATCCCCATTCTGGGGGGGAATGTTTACACCAAATCTCTTTGCCAATAATATCCAATAATTATATATAAAATAATCTATAATTCTTTGGCAGAGTGAAAAAAGAGCATACAGAGTACAATACAACGTATTAAGTATAGAGGGGGCTTAACCCATTTTGGGGGCGGGAACCCCTTTTGGTGTTAGCATTATGTTATGCTTTAGCTATTGAAAAATAGCAGATCTACAAGCTCATAGCGCGCCACCGAGTGGCGCGCTACGAGCTTGTAGGTCTGCTATTTTTGAAAAATCGAAGAACGACTGACATAGAAACATAGCCTTTTCAGAAAACTGTCATTTTCAAACAGACATTTTTAGAATCCGATCTCAGGTCAAAATGGGTTAAAGTGGTTAAAAGGTATTGGCACACGGCCGTCCAGGCAGGGACCTACCGCTGAGCCTCAGCCAGTTTCTCCAGCCGGTATCTCTCGGCGTCGGCTGGCTTCTTCACCTTGGCCTCCAGCTCCTTCTCCTTGCGGGTGATCTCCTGCTCCTGCAGCATGATCTGCTGGCTGCGCTCCACCACCTGAATCTGCATCTTCTCCTCCTCGATGCGCTGCTTGGTCTTAGCCACCTGGTGGAGGGAGAGGAGGTTCAACATTACATGGTCTTAGCCACCTGGTGGAGGGAGAGGAGGTTTAACATTACATGGTCTTAGCCACCTGGTGGAGGGAGAGGAGGTTTAACATTACATGGTCTTAGCCACCTGGTGGAGGGAGAGGAGGTTCAACATTACATGGTCTTAGCCACCTGGTGGAGGGAGAGGAGGTTTAACATTACATGGTCTTAGCCACCTGGTGGAGGGAGAGGAGGTTCAACATTACATGGTCTTAGCCACCTGGTGGAGGGAGAGGAGGTTTAACATTACATGGTCTTAGCCACCTGGTGGAGGGAGAGGAGGTTCAACATTACATGGCCTGGAAACTGCAATTAAAGAGGTGTCACAGAGTGAGTTTTAGGGCAGATTCACACTGAGTCTGTGTGATTCAAACTGTTCACGAATATGATTGCCTGGTCCCCACTGGCCATGATTCATATTGGCCTTGATTCTTCCGCACCCGAGTACACTTCAATCGGTCCCGAGACTACCTCCTTGCGGTCCCGAGACTACCTCCATGCGGTCCCGAGACTACCTCCATGCGGTCCCGAGACTAACTCCATGCGGTCCCGGGAACAGTTGGGTGATCTACTCTGGGGAACGGTACGCAGCACTCGCACTACTACAACATCTGCCAAGTGGCCCCGAGTGTGCACCCGGGACCATAGTGTGTTTCTGCCCTTAGAGCAAGCTGGTACAGCCCCCGTACCTATCCTACTGGAGACATGTGTTGCATTGTCCTTTCCCTTTCTTTTCCTGTCTCACTAACATCCTATCTAAAGAAAATACTGTCTTTGAGAAAATGAATACACGTGTGACCTACAAATACATGGACACGGTATAGTACTGCACCTGGAGCTGGTAGGCCATCTCTGACTCAGCCTTCTTGGTGTTCACCTCCATGTCATATACTGCCTTCTTGAGCTCAAAGTCTCTCTGGGCCTTCGCCATCTCAATCTCGTTCTTGTACTGTGCAGACACCTTCTCCTGCATGGCATGAGCCTCCTGCACACAAGACAAGGCAAGGGGGAGGGGAGAGAAAATAGACAAATTTGAGCTTATACACATTTTGGACATGGGGTGTGGTGGGGGAAACAACCATTTATATGTTGTGATTTATTTGGTTTTCAGCCATATATCATCATGTATGATGTGGTATGTTCCATATGAATACACAACAGATGATAAGTAGGATAAGAGGGCAGTAACTGTACCCTGATGACAGCGTCTCGTTTGTACTGTGCCTCTCCGATCCTGGCATCCTTCTGTACCTGGGCTGTCCTGGCCTTACCCAGAGAGTGCAGGTAGTCCTGGGAGATGGACGAGAGAGAGAAGGGCCATATTAGAGAGAGACAAAATGTCCATATTAGAGAGAGAGAGAGGGGGGGTGGAGAGGATGAGAGAGACAAGAGAGCGAGAGACAGAGAGAGAGCAAGAGACATTAGTGTAACAGAGACCATTGGTACAGAACATCTTAAGCCAATTAGTCACTACTGGGGATACTGACATCAGCCATCTAATGTACCACACTGGTAATAACGGACATTACAATAAAAGGAGGAAGCAGCACTCTCTGAAAGCTCTCATTTCCAGTAGGTACAGTATGTCTGCATGAAGACACAGACACACACACACTGGCTGAAAGGAGATAGGCAAAGTGTGGCTTCCGTTCATATTTCTGACATCACGTTTGATAGTGATTTTGATTCCCAACATACACGGGTTTGATCGGTCCAGTGGTTTATCTCCTGACACACGCACAGGCGCACACCCCCCTAGATGGCTCGCCCCCTGGGAGTAGGAGCCACACTATCAAATGAAAAGTGATGGGATAGGTCTCATCGATGATCCGTAAACGATGGTAATGGAGAAAACAATATGGTGGCATTTAACCCATTCTAGGCGGGAACCCGTTTTGGTGTTTTAAGCATTATGTCACACTATAGCTATTGAAAAATAGCAGATCTACAAGCTCACAGCGCGGCACTCGCTTGTAGGTCTGCTATTTTTGAAAAATCGTGAAAATGTGGCACAACGCTTTGAATATATTCTTTCAGAGCGAACATTTTTAACTCAAATCTTTGCATATGGAGGGTCCCTGGAACTACATATTTTCAGATGGGGGTCGGCGGCCAATTTCATATAATTGGGTCCTTGACATGGAATATTGAGAACCACAAGAAACATGGATTCAGAAGACATTTTGTAGCTCAGGTCTAAATGGGTTAAGTGGGGCACATGTTGCTCCTCCTCTAGTCTACACCATTAACATCCATCTGTTTTGTTCATAAATCACCTTGTGTCAACCACGGAACCACCTCTCATTATAAGGACGTACCTGGTCATCATGGACGTCTTTGAGCGTGTAGCTGACCACTCCGATACCCATGTTCACCAGGTCAGAGGATGCCACCTTGAACACCTGCTCGGAGAACTTCTTACGATCCTGGTAGATCTCCTACACATGCGGACAGAGTAGACGCAAGTCAATATGACACTATTGCTGGGAAATATGTGGAGTTCTCCAATAGGATAGATCTACTTTAATGACATGTCATGAAAAAGTATAAACAGTAAACACGCTACTTTAAACTTGAACCTGTCCAGTGACAATGTGAGTATAATTACAACAGCTCTGACCTTGCTCACATTGTGATTGGTTGAGAGGAATTCTAAATATCTCCGGTTCAAACATTACAATCACTTTTACATTTGTTTTCAGTTCATTTTGCACTTATTGTCAAATTGTGTAATGAAGGATGTGTAGAGAAAATTGACATAATAGCAAATATCAATGTTTGACACGTAAACATGTCATATGGGAGAGCAGATCTTTAATTTAAGCTGCAAGTCATTCCACGTGGTTGGGGCACAGTTCTGTGTTTACATTTGGAACCTTTAGTGTGAGCCAGTGACTGGAGCGTGTCCTATATGTTATAGGATTCCAATCCAGCAGAGCTTTAATATACAACGGTAAAGTCGGTAACGGTAAATTGCTTTAAAAATAAATAGATACCAATGTTTATTCCGCCTGTCGGCCAAGGAAGGCCAGTCATATAGGACGCAGTGATGAGTTCTATAAGGTTCACCAGATATAAACCGCAGAGCAGAATGATAAACTGCAGCTTGAGGACAGAAGGAGCAGCTTTTCTATAGATGACATCTCCATAGTCCAATACAGAAAGAAAGACTGCTTCAATAACTCTTTTCCTACATGGAATTGGGAAACTAGCTCTGTTCCGGTAGAAAAAGCCATTTTTTTTAGATTGTCAATATGGTATTTAAATGTAAATTTGTCATCAAGCCATATTCCAAGGTACTTGTATTGAATTGTATGAAGTGTCTGGTGCTGGGACTCAGGAGTCAACCCACAGAGCCTAGTCCTTCAATGCGCCAGAAGCGTACCTCCCAGCCCTCGCAGAGTAGTTCTGGAGTAGTTCCAACGGATTGTGTGGCCCTGTCTTTCCCTAATGGGACTGATTGAGGGTAGCTACTGGGACATAAGGCGGGACTTGATCACCCCGGCTGGGTCGCCTGAGTGAGGGGTATGATGTTGGTAGACCCGAAACCCCGTTGACCTCAGGATACATCACTGAGGACACGTCCCAGGTGCATCCATGCAATGTATTTTTTTAGTTATAGTTCTTCTATTTATAGTGACTCATAGGAATAGACTATGTGACAACCAGGTATAGTCTGGTGACCACCGGAGAGACGGGTGACAGCCGGAATGTAGACGGCACCCGGGTGAGCAGTATGGGTTAGCGCCCCAGCCTGTGTCCTCCGTGAGGAGGAAGCCCAACAACCCTCGGTGAGGCCTTTAGGAGGGCCATGCAAGCAGCAAGCGGAGCCGCAGCACGATTGCCCTGCGGAACCATTGCCCACAACTCCTGAATTAAGTGTGTGTGTGTGTGTGTGTGTGTGTGTGTGTGTGTGTGTGTGTGTGTGTGTGTGTGTGTGTGTGAAAACTGTGCATCCATGCAATGTTTTTTTTTTTTTGTATTCAGCAACCCTTTCTATGTTTGATCCATTTGAAGTAGTGATATGTAAGTTGTTATAATCAATTCCCTTGGCCCTGTAGAATACCATGAAATTAGTTTTTCAAGTACAAATGTACTGTCTGTGTGTGTGTGTGTGTGTGTGTGTGTGTGTGTGTGTGTGTGTGTGTGTGTGTGTGTGTGTGTGTGTGTGTGTGTGTACACCTACCTCCACGGTCAAATGGGCAATGATGGCTCTCTGATGTCCCTCCAATGTCTCCAGGGCGATCGTGGCGATCTCTGCCTCAGACTTTCCCATGAACATCTGACAAGCTGTAGCCAACATGTCCTTGTTCTGTCCCTGGATCTTCACCTGAGAGTGCAAAGAGAAGATAGCTGAAAAACTCTCTCAAGTAGGGTCCTGCATTTTAGTGTTGTCCATGGTCATAACATGTGAGCTTGTAGAATAGATCATCTATTTTTGGTGACTTTTGTGTAAAAGGAAAGAAGGAGCAGGCCTAGTATAGAGCCCTGGGGGACCCCGGTCAACGAAGTATAGGGTTTTAGTTGCACTGTCCTCAAATCCTGTTGGAACAACCCTGCTCCTGGGTGCTGATCCACCAACAGAGAAACTACAGAGGCTAGAGTCTAGTCACTGGAAGGGGGTATCATGCACCCCCCGGAAATATACTTCTAATCAGTGTTTTCTTATTGGAAAAAATGTGCTGAAAATGATGAGCTATGATACAAAGTTGTCAAAATGTCCCACCTACCTCAAAACCACCTTTTTGGTATATGGCTCTGGCAAAATTGTGTAAAGGCAAATATTAATTCACTAAAATTACATAAATAGACATGGTAGTCTGAAATTGGTGATGGAGTATCTTGACACATAGGGGTAAGTAGCAGAACAGGATTTGGGAGGTTGCTACCATTATATTCTTCAATATGACCCACATCATCCTCAGAAACACCAAAAAATATGGTGTCCGCTTGACTAATAACAACAAAGAGGGTTATTTTCCAACACATTATGGTGAGTATCACTGCCTCACTTGTATATAGAAAACTTCTCATATCCCTAAGCTTCAATTTGAGCCCAAGATAACCTTTCTATCTTGTAAATTACTCTTTCTATCGCCAAAATTCTGAACTATACCTCAAATCGGTGAAAATTGTATATTCAGTCAGTATCAGCTATACATTTGGAATGAATGAAGTTGACCTGGCTCGTCTTCCTCCATGCTACTCTGCTCTGAAGAGAACCACGTGTTGCCTTATACAAGCGAGCTGATGAAGCTTTTTTGGAAAAAACAAAACCCTATGATGAAGGGCAGGGGTGGTTGAAACTAAAGAGTTTTTTAATCCAGTGTGTCCTGCGGTGCAGTCCTACCAACCTCACTGGTTGATCTCCTTGACACTGGCATGGATAAGAAGCCACCGAGATAGAGGAATTGATTTAATCGGCACTGATTTGTACACCAGCATGCCACGGGCACATGTGGTCACTTTAAGAATCATTTCACTGAGATCCTTGACCCTCAAAACATAGGTCTAGACATCTTATTTGTTCATTTAAGTGCAATATTGGCTGAGATATAGTGAAAATCGATTATTTTGATAATGGAGGCACTCATTTTCATAAAAATGGTAGATGGGACACTTTGCAAACTTTTAACATAGCTTATTCAAGTAAGAAATATTCCATGATGTGGAGTCAGTTCAAACTCAGTCATTCATTAATTTATTCCAAATGTATAGCTGATACTGACTGAATATACAATTTTCACCGATTTGAGGTAAAGTTCAGAATTCTGGCTACAGAAAGAGTAATTTACAAGATAGAAAGGTTATCTTGGGCTCAAATTGAAGCTTAGGGATATGAGAAGTTTTCTATATACAAGTGAGGCAGTGATACTCAGCATAATGTGTTGGAAAATAACCATCTTTGTTGTTATTAGTCAAGCGGACACCATATTTCTTTGTGTTTCTGAGGATGATGTGGGTCATATTGAAGAATATAATGGTAGCAACCTCCCAAATCCTGTTCTGCTACTTACCCCTATGTGTCAAGATACTCCATGACCAATTACAGACTACCATGTCTATTTATGTAATTTTAGTGAATTAATATTTGCCTTTACACAATTTAGCCAGAGCCATATACCAAAAAGGGGGTTTTGAGGTAGGTGGGACATTTTGACAACTTTTTATCATAGCTCATCATTTTCAGCACATTTTTTCCAATAAGAAAACACTGATTAGAAGTATATTTCCGGATACGCTGAGAGTGTGGGCCCAGTTCAGGAAAACTTATAATTATAGAGACCTCTCCCTGGTCAGTCCTGTTGCTTCCAACCACCTTTTTGTTCCATCAACGCAAGACATGACCTTTCAGAGTTGGCATGGAAAGGGCATCAAATGGTTTAAAGACCTGTTTATAGAGGGGAGCTTTGCATCCTTTGATCAAATTTCAAAGAAATATAGTCTACCTAGACCACACTTCTACAGATTTTTGCAGGCCCGACATTATGTGAGCTCTATACTACCTGACTTCCCTAATAAGCCTAATGCTAACCCTATTGATTAATTTCTGTCTTTTGACCCGACGATTAAGGGCGCCATTTCAATATTATATGATATCATTTCAAATTCGAGGCCAGCGCCCTTAGATAAGATAAAGGCTGACTGGGAACATGATCTGGGCCTCACACTGTCTGATGAAGTTTGGGATTCTATTTTTTCTTCTATACATAAGTCTTCTCTTTGTGCACGACATTGCTTAGTGCAGTTTAAAATAGTCCATAGAGCTCATATGTCTAAGGCTAGACTGGCTAGTATTTATCCTGACGTAACTCCTACCTGTGACAAGTGCAGGAGCGGTGATGCAACTTTGTTCCATCAGTATTGGATGTGTCCTAAATTACAACCATTTTGGGGGAATGTGTTCAATACTCTATCCAACATTCTACATCAAAATCTAGACCCAGATCCCTTAGTGGCTCTCCTTGGCACTGCTGGAAGGGATGACCTTCCTCTAACACGCATAGAGTGTCGTATGGTCGACTTTGCCTTGTTGCTCGCTAGGCGTGCCATTCTGTTCAAATGGAAGGATGCTGCCCCGCCCGTGCTCCGTCAGTGGCTTCGTGATATAATGTCCTGTCTCGAGTTGGAGATGTTAAGGTTTTCAATTGCCGGCTCTGAGAAAAAGTTTTACAAGACCTGGGGCCCGTTTATGACATTCTACCACAACACACAAACTGCATAGTGTGCCGTGCCTATGCCTCGGCCAACGCCAAACCACAACAGAAACAAAATCTGCTCTATGAAAAATCTGCTTTTTTTATTTTATTATATTTTTATTTTTTGTAATTATGTATGCATGTATTTTGTGTATGTGTGTATGTATATATATATATATATTTATTTTATTTCCTCCAGACTGTTCCGACTATCCTTGGGATTGTGGGTGGGGGGAGGGTGGGATAGGGGATTGAGTTTTATTTTTATATTTTATGTGTCTGTCTAATACTTGCCCCTGGGCTATTGTCGAAAAACCTGAATAAAAAGATTTTGAAAAGAAAGAAGTATATTTCCGGGGGGTGAATGATACCCCCTTCCAGTGACTGTACTGTAGTTAAACAAGCCTTGATAAGACTTCTTTCATGACTCAGTTTGTTTATTTTTAGCATTATAGGATATAAGACATGCGCAGTCAGGGACAGACAAAGCTGCTTTACAAAATAATAATAATAGGATTGAAGTATCGCAAGTGCATGCTGCACTGGAAGTCGTCTTCATAATGGCAAACATAGGGGCCTGAATTTTGGTGCAGGATTGTGCATAATTTAATTCATTATGTGCTCCTGCAAATCTAGCACATCTTGTAAATGCAGGAGATTCCTGTACACATTTACAGCGATGTTAATGGAGAACTGACTGGAAGAAGCGGACTGCTGTGTGCGCTGTGTGTCTCCTGAGCCATTCCGCTTTGTGCCTTTACAATGCTACAGCATATTTCAGAGAATGCCTTAAGTTGGAACAGAGTAACAAAATGCATTCTGAGACAAGTCGATGTAAGACAAAAGCCCCATTCAGATATTCAAGATCTGCAGGCAATGTGTCAGCCTATTTGATTTTGTTGTCACGAGTGGCAGCCGGCAATCTTGTTCCAGAATTTATGCCTGCTTGGGACCTAAAACATTCAGGGCAAAGTCTTTGCCGGCAGCGTCATGATATTGCTTTCATATTCTGAGTGCAACTTGTGTTCAATATGTATTCTTACATTAATGCAGAAGTGTTCAACAGTTGAACACTCCTCTATTCATGTAAATACTCACAAGTAACCCTAGCTGTGGTCCACAGCCCTAATGTAGTTGCTGCCGTTGTAATAGCTATGGAACTTTCAATGAATTACCCTCGCATGAAATGCAGACCAGCCTCTCGACTTCCGCTAAAATAAAAAGAACGTTTTCGCTACTCACCAATACAAAGACGGTTTTGGTCATTAGAAAGACTACTTTCCCCGGTGGATGCACTCTGAGCCCCTCACCACAGGTATAAAATTCACTTTTTTGCCAGAAAACAAATCCCTTTCTGGCCAAAAAGTGCAATTTATACATGTGGTGAGGGGCTCAGAGTGTGTCCACCGGGGAAAGTAGTCTTTCTAATGACCAAAACTGTCTTTGATTGGTGATGTACTGGTGAGTAGTGAAATCATTATTTGTAATTTTGCAGAAGTCGAGAGGCTGTGAGCTTTTCATACGAGCGCAGTAAGTCGAGAGTATCATACTTTAATTAAGAACTAGCGAGCTGACATTCCATGTTTGGATTTTAGGCTGCACAAGAAGCAGTCCACCTCTGTTAACGCCTGCATCCCTGTGATAATGAATGATGATCATATCACATTCTTATTCCTCAGCAGAAAACCATTAATTCTCCTATTTTTAAATGGATTACAAGTTACAGCAGGTCTGCCAGCCTGCAGATGGATGGATGCTATTGAATTCTCATCACCAAATGCCTCGTCTGGCATGCTTACAGTCATATCTCATGTGACTAGCAAGTACTGTACTTGACTATTGCGCCAAGAATTAGAACGGATCATACTTAAACAATAATCCTGATTATTATCAGAGAGAATAAGCTCATCATCACATTATTGGCTTCCACAGGATACCAATTTGATCAAATCAGGAGAACAAACTCATTAAAGAAGTGAACACTATCAAATTGAAGCAGATAAATGATATTTTCCACTGCAGTTCATGAGTTCTGCACCAGTTGCTGTGCAGTTTGTGAACATGTCGCATAAAAAGGATTCAATATATAATTTGGGATGCAATCAAAGCGGGATAATCAAACGTAACATGAATACATTTTCATCATTCATCTAATTGGCTCCATGATTTGTAACCCTTGTGTGTCATGTAGGCATACTAAGGCCTTACTTTTTATTTAGAGCCTAGAGGAAAGTGTTGCGGCGGGGGAGGGAGGCTTTGTCACATTCTACACACACACACACACACACAGACACACACACACACAAACTCAAGTGTTGCCTGGCTCGCCTCTGGGCCTCTCCACAGGGACATGTGATGTGCACTATGGGGGAGGGGTTGCTGTATATAAAACAGACACAGATACTTGTAGTCGGACAACGTATTCAAACCAGTGGACTAACTGCTCACAGGCTCATTTCTCTTACTGGCCCAGCTTCTCAACTGAAGATATTCATTTACAGCTGCAATGTTAATCAGGCAGCTAATAATTCACTTAGGCATTTAGCTGAGCCTCTTATCCAGAGCAACTTGCAACAAGTGCAAGTTGAGAATAAGATGAAATTCCAAGAGCAACATTGTAGACAAGTGAGATGTTACAGGCGTCAGCATCATGGGTTTCAGACATGTGATACTTCTAGAACGAGCATGTGTTGTGTTTGTGAAGATCCAATGACAATATGCAACAATGTTTGACCTAAATGTCAGGGAAGTATCATCTCTCAGGTGAGTGGGTGGATTTGGTCGTACCTGTGCGATGCCCGTAACGGAGATGGGCACTCCATGGCGGGTGTAGACTTTGTCACTCTTTACGTTCAGAGTCAGGGTGTTCAGAGTGATCCTGGGAAGCACACAAAGCCAAAGGAGAAGGTAAAGAGGAGAAATGGATTCAGAGCTATTCAACAGCTTCAATAGCTCATGCAAGCCAGTCTACATGACTAGACTGCCAATGAACACTGGACTATAGATTTTTCGTATATATTGTTTGTTGAGGCTTCTTTAAATAAGTAAATAGTGTCATCACCAAGTGTCATCACCAAACATAAAATTGGGTTGTGGTATGAAAAAAAGGTTTGAGATTCTCTTCATATATTTTGGGACTGCTCGAAAATACAGACATTTTGGAAAAACATCAAAGCAGAACTGGATGGATCCATAACATGCGTTTACTACTGACCATGTGCTACATAATGCATATTCTGTTGATGTTTGCAAGAAAAGGTATTGCTATCAATTGGATGAAGCCTAAAGTCAAATTCCAATAACCAAAATCTCAACCTAGTGGTATTCAGGCCACGTATTTAAAGACCTCCATGTAAGTTGTGTGAAGTTCACAAGATGGGTCACATATTTCACTTTAATAATAATAATAATGGATTTTATTTATAACGCACTTTACATTCGTTAGAATCTCAAAGTGCTACAGTGAGCAAATGCAAAAGAATACAAATAAAAACATAAGCAGCATTACACCATTAAAACCATCTAAGAAAAGGGAACACATCAATTTAAAACAAAAGGGCATGCTATAAAAACGCTTTGTTAAAAAGGAAAGTCTTAAGTCCTCTCTCAGGTGGGCGTTCCACAGTTCGGGGGCGGCCGAGCAGAAGGCCCGGTCGCCCATGGTGCGCAGGTTGGTCTTGACGGGTTTGAGGCGGTTTGTGTTTGAGGAGCGGAGGGAGCGGGTGGAGGGTTGGGGGGGTGACAAGTTCCTTGAGGTAGGAGGGAGCGTTGCCGTGGATGCACTTTAACACCACCATGGAGTCATCGAGTGTGAGTGAGCGAGTGGCCGAGATTTTGGGTATTGGAATTTGGCTTAAAGGCCCGAGCTTTACTCCAATTTTAGGTGGGAATGTTTTCACCCAAACAGTGGTTTAGTAGGTCCCCGCCTCCCTCTGGGCACCACTCCTCCCCCCAATGACATTGCCAGAGCGAGCCAGGGTGAAAGCGGTGACCGTGGTTAGTAAAAAACAGAGAAAAGTGCTGGGGTGAGCAGTGAGTTGCTTATCACTGCAGCTCAGTGACATCCCCGACCACCGCAGTGGTCACCTTATCACCTAAAACTGGAGTATGTGTGGGCCTTAACCCTCCTACATTGATTGATTGATTTATTAATTAATTAATGGAAGAGGTTCAGTACCTCTGAATCTGCTGAATACATGGAATGACAAACACTCTGCCACCAGCAATCATCAAGGGGGGAGAGCGGCCAAAGCCTGTATTGAGAGAGAGAGAAAGAAAAGGGAAACACATCACAAGACAAAATAAACCACTTTATTCCAAATCCCTATGTAGCACCTGTCCTGTCCCTGGTCCTGTCCCAGCACCTACTTAATCTTAATATTATTGTAGGAGCCATATCATTTGATTTCATATTTTTGACAAAATGTCACCCACTCGCCTTGGAAAATGGCACCATAGTTGGCACTCGCGCACACACACAACTAGAAATGCACTGTCGAGGTGCCAACTTGCGACACACACACACACACACACACACACACACACACACACACACACACACACACACACACACACACACACACACACACACACACACACACACACACACACACACACACACACACACACACACACACACACACACACACACACACACACACACACACACACACACACACACACACACACACACACACACACACACACACACACACACACACACACACACACACACACACACACACACACACACACACAACTTGTGCGCAAGCAGAGCGCGTAAGTACTAGTCTGCTACTAACTAATGTCTATTACAACTGCTGTTCTATATCCTTTAGACCCGTTATTGACCTTATACCAACCTTGAAACGTACCTTAGCTATGTCCACCGGCCAATAAGGGACCACCATTTTTACCCCGACATACATACAGTACATACCCAGCCGCTCACCAAACGTACCTTAGTTAAGTCATCAAGAATGGTGGTCCCTTATTGGCTGGTGGACAACACATACATACTTATTGGCCGGTGGACAACACCGACATACATACATACCCAGCCGATAACAGTACTTGCGCGCTTTGCTAGCGCAAGTAATGAAAGAAACTTTATCGAATTATTTGAAACTGGAACCTGCGCTTGTTTGTCTTGAAACACGTATTACTTGACAACATATTTTCGAATAATATATTTTTTTTTATCTGATATCCATGACTTATTTTTTTTTAGAAACTACAAGGATGGAACTATATTTTCTTTAGAGATAGAAGATTTTACCATACTTAAAAATACTACTTTTTTCCTCCAGAAGCAAGGTACGTAGCAAATAGCTCAATCTAATAATTCAATATGTGAGGCTAAGATTTGAAAGTTTGTAGGGGTCTACAGCACTAGCCTGGCTAATAAGCCAGACTCAAATCACACTGTCGTGTGGTATTTGAGTCTGGAGATGCTGTGTATGGATCTTGTTTCCTGGGGGGCGGGTTCAAACATTTTCTCTTTGACGCAATTGGTCAGAGCTACTGTCAGTCAAAGTTCTCAAGCATTGAACGTCACTGTACCAAAGCCCGCTCATATTGCATACCGTGTCCCGATTGGCCACACCAGGTCTCTGGTGTAGGAAATGGGCGTACAATTGAGCCTCTCCAGACCGTAATCCGCTGGCAGGCAATTTTGTTTTTGCCAACGGCTGATTCGGTCTGGTTTATTAGCCAGGCTACTACAGCACTTGCACGCTCTGCTTGCACACTAGTAGGCCATTTATGGCCTACTTGTGTGCAACAAGCAAGTAGGCACTCGACAGAGTGCAGTTCTAGTTTAGTTTATGTCTGGAGCCTGTTCTTGTTTAACCCATTCAGGGCGTGTGTTCAGCATTATGTTATACTTTAGCTATTAAAAAATAGCAGATCTACAAGCTCGTAGCGCGGAACTCGGTGCCGCGCTACGAGCTTGTAGACTGCTATTTTTTTTAAATCGTGAAAATGTGGCGCAAACGCAAATCTTTGAATATATATTCTTTCAGAGCAAATGTTTTTAACTCAAATCTTTGCTTCTGGGGGGTCCCTGGAACAACATCTGAGGCCAAATGCATATCAATTAATCAATCAATACTTTATTTCAGACCCAGGGAGATCCATATCACAGATAAAATACATACATCATACATACATGATTTTTGGGGTCCTTGACCCCCAAAAGGGGCTCAATGATGAACTGTTACTAAATGTCATGTTATAAGTTTGCATGTTTTTCAGTACTCTATAGTTGAGTGTCTCATCACCCTTAAGGGCCCCATTTGGCTCTACAAACCCCCCCCCCCCCCCCCCCCCCCCCCTAATTACTAATATGTCAAATATATAAGCACTTTAATTCAGAACTTCTTGCCTCGTTGAGTGAATTTGGTTTGTGTGTATATATATATATATATATATATATATATATATATATATATATATTCTATGTATTTTTCCACTCTCATTGTCTGTATGTCATGAGAGCAGGACCTAGTGACTTTTTGTCTCTTATTGTTGACTATGTTGATTTCCTAATGTATTTGTACAACCATTAGTCTTTTCTCGTATAATGATTTTTAGAATGTAACTGAAATGATGTAAAAGTTATTTGGGGTCCTTGTGCCTTTAAATGATGTCAGCAAATTGAGGATCATCACAAGCTGTACCTCTTCCTCTAATTAGACTGTCTATTGTGATTGGTTGATTATTTTTCAAATGTTTGTATATAAGTAACTCTGTCAAAATGTCCAATCAGTGTCCAATCAGCAGCAGCAGCTATCCCGCCTCTAGCTGCTGCTGATTGGCCAGGCCGTTTTGTGGCCGGGCATCAAGTCTGCCTGAGAGTTCCCAGATGGGAGCAGGAGGGGGAACCCAGTGTACTCTCTGCTGCCCCATCTGGCGGAGTCAGGTTAGAGGAAGGTCCCTAGTGACCGAAACGTTGCTTCATTAAATAAGCCAATACTCTTGTGCCGAGCAGATACACAGTGTGCGGGTGTACCTTATTGCTTTCTTTGGGGTCCTTGACATGAAATAGTTTGAGCACCACTGACAATAGTTTTTCAGGAAACTGTCATGATTTAGAAGAGATTTTATAGAATCTGTTCTCAGGTCTAAATGGGTTAATTTTGAAACTTTGACACGTTAACTCGCTCACAACTCCTGCCACAATCAAGCGGTTTGAATTCATCAAGCGTCATCAATCAACATCAACACACAGTGAGTAAAGCAAGACAGCCCAAGTCAAGTGTGAGTGTGTTGAACTACTCTGGCGTAGTAAAGGCAGAAAAAGCCCTCAAAAATATATTCGAATATCAATGAAAGGCCCTGCCCAACCATGTCCGGTGAAGCCTGACCTATGTCTTACTCAAATGTAATGACGACTTTGGCTCCTAATCGGGATTGGTTGCCTCGTCTCTAAGCAACGGCAAGCATGCCTCTCTAGCCTATGGCACTAGGCCTGATTGGCTCAGCAAACAACGGCATGAACAGAAATTAGTGTTGCGAGAGGCAGCCTTGCCTCTCGCAACACTAATTTCTTAGGTCAGTCCAGTACAGAATTGGTGACTGGAAAATGTCTAGGTTTACAGCAGAAAATGGCATTGTGCAATCTATGATGACATGCAAACACATGATGGTAAGTGATAATTAAATCACATGATGATACCAATACACCGCTCCACTGTATACACAACTGCTCATATCAAATATAGAGACATTGACTATTTATTTGGTCCAACAGCTTTTATCAGTTCTACAGCTTTTAGAAGGTTGACTGTTTAGTAAGCGGGTAAGTGGGATGGATTTCTTAACTTCCTGTACTGCCAAGGGGGAATTTCTCAGAACACCCTGGCGAGGCTAGCTGTCTCTGATGAATGACACTAGTGTACAAAATGGCACTTACCAGAAACAACCATGGCTTCATTGGGACCACAAGTGTAGAACATCTTGACTGTCTTCTGTCTAGGAACCGAAAAAGGAAGCAAGAGCTTACTCACCATACATATTGAAAAATCAATTTATGCTATTTGGATATATTTGGAAGTATACGGTATGTGGAATATTGTATGCATTTGTGCAGACTGAAGAGAAAGACTACAAGTGGAGTCAAAAGCATGTGCAATGGTGGTTTGCACTGTCATGCTATTTGAACGATAACTGCTTGGTGTGCTTTAGCGGCATTTGATTACATTATTAAAAATAACATATGAGGCCCGCTATCATTTAAATCCCCGAGGCGGCGGGCCCACCGCTGATTTGTTTCCATTTGGCCCATCCCTCGCCTCCTACAGACATATGTTAATGTCAATCATCATCCGAGCCACAAATGTAATTATCAGACTGTCCAGGCCTACACCAAACCGGCGGACCCCTCCCCACAACCCACGGACCAAAGCCCTGTCGTTTTGTGTCAGTTACGTCTTCAGTGTAACAGTGTCTTGAATGAAACGTTAACGGTCTACTACTGTAAACATCGCTTCTCATAATCTCATAATCACCAACAACAGAGTAAACCCTCACCAGGGTTTCAGGCGATAGAGGTCGCGCTACTATCTAGCATTAATACTCTTGGACTTATTTTTAAAAGGGAACATCAATAAATGTGAACAAGGGAATAAGTATAATGTATCAACTTGCTGCGTTAACGTTTTTCTGCTTAGCGACTGTGGGTTAGCATGCTAGCTAATAGTTAGCTAGGATGGGAGGGGACCACGGACTAATTAAATGTTTATGTTATTCTGGTTAGAACTAAGCAGTATGCTATTCAAATGAATTAAACCGTTTCACTTACCGATCCCTTCTGGACGAAGAATTGTTTTACGTCTTGCTTATCTGACGTATACCAGGTTGTAATAGGTTTAAAATTAGTATGTGTGTGTGTGTAGCTGGCTTCAGTTCAAGCAGTGCCAGGAAACAAGAATGAGAAAAATGTCTGAAGTGAAAACATACGCAAACCACGCCCACGGCCACGCCCAGTGTTCGTAAACGACCCCGCTATCTCCGCCCCTTTTCATGTCAAGGAAGGACCCCAAATTGATTATAGCCTACTGTGTATATATACTCAGTCTAAGGCAGTGGTTCCCAAACTTTTTCATGCCAAGGACCCCCAAATTGACACTAATGAGCCCACGGACCCCCCATTTGAAAAGATATGCCAGGGACCCCCAGTAGAGAAGAATTTTACGGCTCTAGCAGTGATTATCAACCAGTTTAATTTCAAGGACCCCCAGTTTGACATGCATTAGTCTACGGACCCCCATTTAATGGCATTTATATCTCTGGGACCCCAATTTATATTGTAAAATCACTGTTAATTTAACTCTGAGAGTGTACAAATGGAACCAAATGGACCCATTTGGTTCCATTTGTACACTCTCAGAGTTACAGACCCATAAGGGTCCATTTGGTTCCAAACTATCATTTACCTGGGTACCCCCTGGAACTCCCTCAAGGACCCCTGGGGGTCCCCGGACCCCACTTTGGGAACCACTGCTCTAAGGTATTAGCACGAAGCAGAGCAGACCCCCACCTGTAACATGGGGTATGGCTGGGTTAAAAATAAGGCCGGAACGCGGCCCCTCAAGGACGCCGGACACCACTTTGAGAACCACCACAAAATGAACGAAAATTGATCTACACATAATAGTTTACTGGCTATATTAGGCCTATGATGAACATTGAGCTTTTTGTTCTTTTCACAAATATTTAATTAAACCAATGCATTTCAGTTTCGCCTGATGCATAATTGCATGACTGTCTGTCATGTGTTTGTATTGTGTAACAGTATTAGTTAGTTTATTTATTTTGAATAGTCTTAGTCTAGTCTTTAGTCGACTAAATATCGAAATATTTGTAGTCTTTATGGGCTAGTCTTAGTCTGTAGGCCTAGTCGAATAAATGGTTGGTTTAATTGTGAAATAGTCACAGATTTATAGTTGTAATACAACTATATGTGCGACCCATCTCCTTGATCCTGATAGTTGTAATACAAAACATGTCAACATGTTCATTTTAGTATAAAACTAGAACTGCACTCTGTCGAGTGCCTACTTGCTTGTTGCACACAAGTAGGCCCTACTAGTGCGCAAGCAGAGCGCGCAAGTACTGTCGACCGCTACAAACTGTCAAATCTCAGCTTCTCTGTGAAAGAACGTATGAAATATTGAATTATTAGGTTTAGCTATTTGCTACGTACCTAGTTTTTGGAGGTAAAAAAGTAGTATTGGTAAGAGACGGCTTTCGATGGTGACGTGATGTCGATCAGTGTCAGGTGGATTAAAGGAAATGCCTATGTATATGTATATGTAATTTGTAAGTTGATTAGCGGTATACTGTGGTTACTTTGCGTATGCCCCATTTGATGCGTATGTATCGTAGCAGCATATGACGTCAGGGTATAACTGGTATAACTAGCTCTCAATGATGACGTAATAAAGATGTGGATTAATCGGCTTTCGATGGTGACGTATATGTCGATCAGTGTCGAGTGGATTAAGGTGAAAGGTGGTGAGAGGGGGCTGTTTCCCCGGTTGGACATAACGTGTGGAAGGAACACGTTATTCCAACCAGTTCCTTTCCCCTTGCCCCGGCTGGCAGTATGGAGACCAAGATACTGGGTACCTACCCTAGCCGAATGTATGCCAAGAACGTGGAATTCCGTTTTATTCTCCACCCCCGCCTGTGCCAGAACGTAAAAATCTGCCTTTCTTTAATGTAATTTAGTGCAGTTCTAGTTTCTTCTATGTTTATTCTATAGATGTGCTGCAGCATATTTATTCCTGGCTCCCCTTCCCACTGGGGAGGGCAGGGAGGGCTTTAACGCGGTCAGTCGGAAACAAGTCCATCCGAAATGGGAATGCCCCCGCCTGTGGTTGCTGCTTTTGGAGCTCACTCACCAGAGCCAGACAACCAGTCAGGTTGTCGTGGCGGTACGGTAGGATAATCTCGTCTATGTCGTGCAACAGGACGTAGCGAGAGGCTCTCATATTTCTGCACATGCAGTCATTGAGGGTTGCCAGCTGGCCATAGTAGTGCAGGTCCCCCTCGCCGTGCTCTAGATATCTCCATCCACTCGACGGTGTGAGGTGATCACTGGTACCCCATAGCGATGATTTGATTGGCTGAGCACGGAACGTGATGTATGATTAGAGCATATAGTGTAGATTTTAAAAACACACCCATGTGAAGTGAGGGGTGCTCTTATCATTATATACTGTACATCCTCATACATCATCTCATGAACTGAATTTGTGATTGGTTGGTTAAATTTACATCAAATTTGGCAGACATTTGACCTAATTTCTCCTTTCATTGTCGATGACAAATATTGAGACGTGTGGGGACAAAAGCTGTATATAAGAGGGGCTAGCGCCCCTCAAAAAATACACATCGAGTCAAGTTGAATTGAGCCCTTATTGCCCTTTCGGCTTAACTAAGCTTTGATCTGAATATTTACATTTATTCTGAAGTGGCGGGTGGTCTTCAGTTTTCACCATCTGACCACTATCTGAATATACTGATTATTGAATCTAGTCATTTGCGGTACTGCAGCAGCAACAGTGCTCACAATAGGAACAAAGTTCAAGCTCTGTAACTGTTAATCAGAAGCCTGAGGGCACTTATAATCTCTACTATGCAATGCATTTAGCATAAATACATTTACAAGAATCTTTAATGCCAATTTATCAGCTTCAGCTTTAAAACAAAACGATGCAAACATTTTTTCATTTCAGCCTGTTTATTTTCAATCAATAAGTGGATAGGAATGTGCAGAGAAAAGGAGAAAACGCATAAACCTCTCTCAACTTTCAGATGAATAACAAACATATATATAACAGAACAAACAAGAACAGATTAGGAAAAATGAACAAAAGAAATCCCAGCACAGACCACAGAGTAGCATTCTAGTACTCTTCTCCTTCATCCTCCTCGTTAACACTGTCAGTGCCCACCTCTTCGTAATCTTTCTCCAGGGCGGCCATATCCTCTCTGGCCTCGGAGAACTCTCCCTCCTCCATGCCCTCACCAACGTACCAGTGGACGAAAGCCCTCTTGGCATACATCAGGTCGAACTTGTGGTCGAGACGAGCCCAGGCCTCAGCGATGGCTGTGGTGTTGCTCAGCATGCACACTGCCCTCTGGACCTTGGCCAGGTCTCCACCAGGAACCACTGTGGGAGGCTGGTAGTTGATGCCAACCTTGAAGCCAGTGGGGCACCAGTCCACAAACTGGATGCTACGTTTGGTCTTGATTGTTGCGATAGCAGAGTTGACATCTTTGGGCACCACATCTCCACGGTAGAGCAGACAACAGGCCATGTATTTACCATGACGAGGATCACACTTCACCAATTGATTGGCCGGCTCAAAGCAGGCATTGGTGATGTCTGCAACTGACAGCTGCTCATGATAGGCCTTTTCGGCGGAAATTACTGGTGCGTAGGTGGCCAGGGGGAAGTGGATACGAGGGTATGGCACCAAGTTGGTCTGGAACTCTGTCAGGTCTACATTCAGGGCTCCGTCAAAGCGCAGAGAGGCGGTGATTGAAGACACAATCTGGCCAATTAGCCTGTTGAGGTTGGTGTAGCTTGGCCTATCAATGTCCAGATTCCTGCGGCAGATGTCGTAAATGGCCTCATTGTCCACCATGAAGGCACAGTCGGAGTGCTCCAGGGTGGTGTGGGTGGTTAAGATGGAGTTGTAGGGCTCCACTACAGCAGTGGACACCTGGGGAGCTGGGTAGACGGCAAACTCAAGTTTGGACTTCTTTCCATAATCGACAGAGAGCCTCTCCATCAACAAGGAAGTGAAGCCAGAGCCGGTGCCACCACCAAAGCTATGGAAGATGAGAAACCCTTGGAGGCCAGTGCACTGGTCAGCCTGAAAGAAAAAATATAAGTGTCTTTAGTCAGTTAACGCTTAAGTTAGCTACACAAGCTAAGCAGTTCAGTTAATAAAACCTGATCAGAGCTCTCACCAGCTTTCGAGTTCTGTCCAGAACCAGGTCAATGACCTCCTTGCCGATGGTGTAGTGCCCACGGGCATAGTTATTCGCAGCATCCTCCTTTCCTGTGATCATCTGCTCAGGATGGAACAGCTGGCGGTACGTTCCTGTACGCACCTCATCTGTGATCGTGAATGGATGATTTAAAAAGTAAGGAAATAGTTTATAGTTGTTTGCTATTCCTTATATCATTTTGGCCCCAACAACAATACTGTCAATAATATTTTTTTAAATTACACCCGTGTGAAGTGAGGGGCGCTAATATATTAAAGTCTAACTCATGTTGCTATGATAAGGTGATGTAATGATGATGTAAAACAAACGGTGTCAAAACGAACATTAAATTCTCTTTATTGTTAATGGCATTTAATGTTTGTTAGGGACAAGATGTAAATTTTCCCTTCATTGTCTATGGCATTTTTTTTTTAAAAACCCATTAAACCTCTTTATTGTCAATGGCATTTTAAAACAAACAGAACTAAAAACAAACATTAAACCTGTATATAGGAGGGGCTAGCGCCCCTCAAAAAACAACTCACACCCGTGTGAAGTGAGGGGCGCTCTTATAATCGTACATGCTATGCTATTTTGCTTAGACACTATGGCGTAAAATTCTCCATTCATTGTCAATGGGAATTTAATGTTTGTGTAGGACAAAAATAGACTATGCCGATTTTCTCAGACACTATGATGTAAAATTCTCCATCGTCAATGGAAATGTTTGTGTAGGACAAAGTGTGTGAACATACACTAAAAGCTGGATATAGGAGGGGCTAGCAGCCCACAAAATTAAACCATACTAGAGGCATTTATGAATGTTAACCTCTAGGATTTTGGGGATTGAGTAGCAAGGGATTGATAATGATGGTCCATTTAGGATACTGACCAATGACGGTGGGTTCCAGGTCAACAAAGATGGCTCTGGGGACGTGCTTTCCTCCTCCAGTCTCGCTGAAGAAGGTGTTGAAGGAGTCATCTCCACCACCCCTAGTTTTGTCACTGGGCATCTGACCGTCAGGCTGTATGCCATGCTCCAGACAGTACAGCTCCCAGCAGGCATTGCCCATCTGGACTCCGCATTGGCCCACATGTATAGAAATACACTCACGCTGCATAGGAAGAAATTAACCAAATTAAGACTAGAAAGAGGTACTAACACACTAGTGGAATGGAGGCTGGAGCTCCATGACATTGACATTAGCATACTTGAGTTCACACACACACACACACACACGAATGTAGGAGGAGTGTACTTTTTTTTTTTTTTTTACTACAGTCGAGACGCTGCGGGTCCTGTGCCCGGGAGAATGGCAGAAAAGGTCACATAGCGAACTAGAGCTATGAAGTTCAGTACATACGATCATTACGATGCCGTTATATCAGAACCAGACTAAAGTAAAACGAGTCATAAATGCTCATGCAGTACCGGTATCTAGGTCGGGGGGGGGGGGTGCATACACTTCCTGATCCAGCCTGGCTCCTGTACCTATTTTTACCCTTTACCGCATCTCGTAACCCAAAATGAAAGGTAGTCCTCTCTGCTCTCACGTGTTGGCAATTTTATCGGAAAATAACATTTAAGCGACGGGTTGAAACCTTTATATACTCTATTGGTTGAAACGAGCGTTTAAATCGCCCTTTTAGTTTTGTGTGGAGACTTCCGGGTGGTATTTAAAATACAACGAAGAAGAGTGATAAATAATTAATGTATGGTATTTGCGACGAAGGAGAAGAGACGATTTAAACGCTTGTTTCTAGTTAACTATAGCTTTAAATGTTCTTGCAAAGTTCTGAAAGCAGAGGACTACCGTACATTGGTGGGGGATGGGGGGTTTGAGTGGCCTCTTTTGTGTGTATGATGTCCGGAAAAAAAAGGTAAAACTCGGTACTGCTGCCATGGCCACCGTTAGGCCACAAAACAACATAGGCAGATAGGCCACCGTTAGGCCGGCATAAGAAGCGGGACCTCAACTCAAACCATTTTGTCTCGTCATTTCAGACAAGAACTGGTCTAGTATTGAGCATCACGAGGGTGTCGACGTAGGACATTCTCGCGCTCGAGGATGATAAGCAATATAGGCTATGACAGCTCATAAGGCGGGAATGGGAAACATAACCGTTTTTTTTTTTGGGCGGGGGGGGTAATTAACTTTAGCATTTAAAACAATTAGTTCTTAAACACAATCGTCCCATACCTGATACATTAAATTCGACCACAAAACACACAACTTGTCAGGTCTTCTATAACATCGTATTTCATATGAACAGATTAATTAATTAATTAATTAACAGCAGCATAACGTACGTCTTCAAAGTGTCAGATCGTAGTCAGTTTGTGACAAAAAGCATTTTAGTTTATAATAGATCACAATCCCAAAACGATACATTTATTTTTAAGCCCTAAAAGACAGCTGAGAAAGAAAGACTGCGATTTTACTCACCATTTTGGTCTGTTAGGTTATTACACCAATATGCTGAAACGCACCCAGTTATGTTGAGTAACTTCAGCGGTATGACTTGACTTGCTCCAGTACAGACGTTACAGTTTGATTTCAAAAGTCTCTCTTCACCCTGGAGCACCGATTGGCTGCGGTGATCACGTGTACTCATCAGCCATTGGTTGGTACGGAATTCTAACTGCGTAGTTCCATGATGTCGGGAATTATGTATTACACTCCAAAACAATAGGTGGCAGCCATACTCTATGGTGGCAGCAGTGTGCACAAAGCCCGATTCATACTTCGTCGCACAACAGTGCCGCGCGTAGAAAATAGCATCTGCGCTCGGCCAGAGCCATCTACTCTATGGCTATTTAATTTAATTTATAAAACGTTGTAACCAGTTGACACCGAGACGGGGAATTGGGGATAATCCAATGCTTTACGTTTAGAATAATGTATGTACCGCTGCGGTACAACAGAAAAACAACAGTTTAAAATTATGATGCTGCGTAGCTCTGGTCCATAGCATTTAGAGCTATGGACCAGAGCTAGATGCTGCGGTACTACCGCAGTATCATCATTTTAAACTGTTGTTGTTTTTCTTATTATTTTGTAATAACTTTATTACTATCTAATTTGGCAACCTTGCATAGTAGATGGCAAGAAATAAACAATTTACCTTGTATTTTGTCTTACTTTGTGTTCTTATTGTTTTGTTACAGTATTCTGGCTAACTCCTAATATGTATTTATACTGTATTCCCCAACTGTAGGCTGCCTGCCATGTTCATTAATGTATACTGTCCATCTCAAATAAAGTAATAGTTCAGTCTTGGGAATACTCATGAACAATAAACTTGACTGAAAACACAGAGGGCCTGTACACAGGAAAGGGACAGAGAAAACCGTTCTTCCCAGATACTCAGGTATTCAACTTGTGTGACAGTCTGCTGCAGTCTACTAGTCTGTAATAGTTAAGTGTCCTATTCTTTGCCGTGGTATGTCGTGGGTAACGATAACATCCAACACAAGGGATGCCAACCAATTTATCAAGCATGCAAGGAATTCTAGCTCTGTTGATGGAGTTGAATTGAATAATCTGGAGGTGGTTGCAGAGGGGATGAGAGAGCAAAGCTGGAGACTATTTTGGAGAACCCCTCCCATTCCCTCTGAGCTAGATGAGTAACATGTTAATCCGTCCTCAGCACACTACAGAGCAACATGACAGCTCATGTGACATTCACCTGATCAGGCTCCACAACAAAGTTGGAACCACTTATGAGAACTTTAAGGCCTGGCTGCACAGTTACTGACTTTTGATTAACGTGGCTCTCATTCAGCGTGTAAAAACAAATGTTGAATGACTATGAGCACCTTATTCCTCACTTGAATATTTGTTGATACAGTAGACCTATATATATATATATAGATAACTTGCTGACTGTACATTTACAACCAGCCATCAGTTCAGACTCCAGAGGAGAAACATGGCTCCCAACAGTCTGTACCAGTGCCTCTTCTGTCGCCTAAAATCAGTATTGAAGTAGACATAATTTAAGGAGATTTTCATTATATAGTAAATAAACACACACACACACGGTATGATTTTCATTTTCCAGACATTGCATTCAACAAGTTTTTGAATTGAACATATACTGTTGCATTATGTAAGGTTTGATCTTTTGTGGCAAAATAGTGCACAGTACTACACATTGAAGCTTGATACAACTTTATTGTTTCCACCTGTTAGTACATTGAGTTTTATTTTTCAATTTGAAATAAGGAAATATTGCTCATCTTTCTTTTGTCAAAATGAATTACAATTCAGACCATCATTATAAAGTAAACTTTGTATGAACTGCAGACCTTTAAAGTAGCTTGAATTATTTGGTATTGTAAATAATTTCAATTCACTGGAACTGTCCAACAGCCAAGAATGTACTGAGCAACTCCTGTGTGCAAGTGCAACATTTTTCTGACAAAGAGCTTGCATGTATTTGCAAGCCTCCCTGGCTGAATAAAACTTCAAAAAGTAACTAAGGATAAATAATAAGAAAACTCAAACAGACAATATTTTGGAATGTGAACATTTCAGTTGCTGTGGCATTTCGCTTTTAAGTGTCTGACTAACACAGGCTCTCATGTCTTAACAGTTAACAGACAATCAAAGTAACATTTTGGCCCTCAGTGCCACTGACCAAATTTCCTTCAAGTATTCAGAATTATTATAAATATCCACCGAACATGAAAAACATAGCAGTAAGTAATTTGATGTCATGTTAATGCAAACAGCAAACTGGAAATAATGTATCAAGCATGGCCTTTTAGTACTCTTCTCCTTCATCCTCTTCTCCAACACTGTCAGTGCCCACCTCTTCGTAATCCTTCTCCAGGGCGGCCATGTCCTCTCTGGCCTCAGAGAACTCTCCCTCCTCCATGCCCTCACCAACGTACCAGTGGACGAAAGCCCTCTTGGCATACATCAGGTCGAACTTGTGGTCGAGACGAGCCCAGGCCTCAGCGATGGCTGTGGTGTTGCTCAGCATGCACACTGCCCTCTGGACCTTGGCCAGGTCTCCACCAGGAACCACTGTGGGAGGCTGGTAGTTGATGCCAACCTTGAAGCCAGTGGGGCACCAGTCCACAAACTGGATGCTGCGTTTGGTCTTGATTGTTGCGATAGCAGAGTTGACGTCTTTGGGCACCACATCTCCACGGTACAACAGACAGCAGGCCATGTATTTACCATGACGAGGATCACACTTCACCAACTGATTGGCCGGCTCAAAGCAGGCATTGGTGATGTCAGCAACCGATATCTGCTCATGATAGGCCTTCTCTGCAGAAATTACTGGTGCGTAGGTGGCCAGGGGGAAGTGGATACGAGGGTACGGCACCAAGTTGGTCTGGAACTCTGTGAGGTCTACGTTCAGGGCTCCGTCAAAGCGCAGGGAGGCAGTGATGGAAGACACAATCTGGCCAATTAGCCTGTTGAGGTTGGTGTAGCTTGGCCTCTCAATGTCCAGATTCCTGCGGCAGATGTCATAGATGGCCTCATTGTCCACCATGAAGGCACAGTCGGAGTGCTCTAGGGTGGTGTGGGTGGTTAAGATGGAGTTGTAGGGCTCCACTACAGCAGTGGACACCTGGGGAGCTGGGTAGACGGCAAACTCAAGTTTGGACTTCTTTCCATAATCGACAGAGAGCCTCTCCATCAGCAGGGAAGTGAAACCAGAGCCGGTACCACCACCAAAGCTATGAAAGATGAGAAATCCCTGGAGGCCAGTGCACTGGTCAGCCTGAAAGAAAAACACACAATTGTCTTAAGTGAGTTAAACATACACAAGGTACACAGTTAGCCAAGAACAACCACATCATCAGGGCGCTCACCAGCTTGCGAGTTCTGTCCAGGACCAGGTCAATGATCTCCTTGCCAATTGTGTAGTGTCCGCGGGCATAATTGTTGGCTGCATCCTCCTTTCCAGTGATCATCTGCTCAGGGTGGAACAGCTGGCGGTATGTTCCAGTACGTACCTCATCTGTGAATGAAGGTTTCAAGGAAACAGTTTAGTTTAAAGTTGTTTCCATTCCTTGGGTCATTTAATTTTGTCCCAAACAATAATAATATATTTTTTAAACGACATCTTACTAGAAGTAATTCAAAAGGTTCACATCTGGGAATTGTGGGCTCAGGTAGTAGCTGCAAGATATTAATGATCATTTATTATTTCGATAAATGGTTAATTTTCATTAGGGCTACTGACCAATGACAGTGGGTTCCAGGTCGACAAAGATGGCCCTGGGGACGTGCTTTCCTCCTCCAGTCTCGCTGAAGAAGGTGTTGAAGGAGTCGTCTCCTCCACCAACAGTCTTGTCACTGGGCATCTGACCGTCAGGCTGTATGCCGTGCTCCAGACAGTACAGCTCCCAGCAGGCATTGCCCATCTGGACTCCGGCTTGGCCGACATGCATAGAAATACACTCACGCTGCATAGGAAGAGTTAAATGAAACAAAAATTACTGATTCTGAATTGTGTGACAAAGTATTAGGAAAAAGGCTTTAGGAAAAGTAATAAAGTATTAGCAAAAAACAATGCTGTTATAGAAGAGAAGCATCCTCAAAAGTCCTCTTTCTTATACAGTCTAGGTCAAACACTTCCAGAACGAGGCTGCTAAGCCATTTTAGTAGCAGATGAAGAGCACCTTCAGCCACACTCATTGTCCCTCCTTGGCACAAGACTGAGGGACTTGGGTCAGTCCTTTGTGGTGGTAGGCAGCCATAACCACGCCCTCATATGTTTTGTTCTCTCCCCGGATTAATGAGTCCTGCTCAACTCTGTACATTTTCTCATGTACATCCCAGTAGTACACAAGAAAATGTGCCAGTCATCACATGAACTGTATTATGTATGTATTTTGCATACTGACTGGCAATAACGGCTTCCATTTTTTTGGGGAGGAATCCTATTTAACAAAAAGAAAAGGCCTCAAATCATCAACCCCAAATTTGAATGGCATACTGAGGAGCGGCAGGACAAAAGGGATTTCACTTTTATACCCCTAGGGGGGGCATCGCAAATGGAATAAGGATACATGTCACAGTTTGCAAAAGTAGGTCGGGCGTGAGTCAGCAGCACATTCTCGCGAGATCTAGAAACACCGCGGACGGACCATGCAATCCTGTACGCATGACGCTCACGTGGGGTGGTGACCGCGCCCAAATGAGACCGGAAGTGTGTACCATTTCGTACTAGGGGCGGGGAATCATTCGGGGAATGGGCTCTTTTGTCTAAAATATCAAGGATCTTTTGTAGAGCCTACTTGGCCTTCAGGACAAGTTTATACTCCCAATTTACACTCCACTGTACCGTGGTACAATGGAGTATGATAAATTAAACTGGCGGCACATCATAGCAGATCGGAAGGCGGGAAAGACATTTACAACAATTGTTCCATATTCTCAAGATACCTTTTCCTCCAAAAAACCAAACCAAACTTTTTGATAATTATTTCATCCGCTATAATAGCATTGTATTTAACATACAGACCTAGCAAAACGTAATATCTCCATAAACTGTTAAAACGTCACTTGTGTAACATTTAACACAGGGATGGGATGGTGGGCGGGGAGATGATGGAGAAGAAGAAAACAAAACCTCGGCAATTTGTGACATTTTAAGGCTTTTTGGTTTACAAAAGATCGTTCCAAAACAAAACATTTCGATGTAGACAGACAGAGAAATAAAGATTGTGATTTTACTCACCATTTTGTCTGTTCGGTTATTTCGATTAAGTACTGAAATGCACCCGATTATGTTGAGTCACTTCAGTGAAATGACTTCCTCCAGGATGGAGTTCGAGAGACTCTCTTCACACTGGAACACTGATTGGTTGGCGAGGTCACATGTACTCATCAGCCATTGGTTGATACGTAATTCTAAAGCCCGATTTATACTTAATCGCAGGGCGGTGTCGCGCGCCTCACGAGTAGCAGACCTACAAGCTCACATGGCGTCGTATCAGCGACGCGTTGTGAGCATAGTTGTGAGCTTGTAGGTCTGGGCACGCGACTGTCGACACCTTCGTACGATGCAGTATAAATTCGGCTTAATTTGTCTGCATGATGACGTGGGAGTTCTTTGTGACACTGCAAAACAGCAGATGGCAGCAGTGTGCAATAAGAGTGTAATACCACAGCGTAGTTAGTTAGTACATTCACGGGGACGTCCATGCTTTGAATTTAGGTTTAGAATGAGTCAATGAGATGTAAAATGTACTTAATTTGTATGTATTTTTGTTTTTATTTATCTTTATCCTTTTGTTGCTGAACCTGTGCCTGTCCTCGTAAGGTGCTAATAACTTTAGGCCTATTATTCCTTTCAATTTGAACAACCTTTTGTGAGATAATTAGCTTTATTGATTTGATCCACATATCCCCAGGGGAAATTTCGCTTGGTGTCATTGCAGCAACTGCAGTGAGAAATGAATATATATATATATATATATATATATATATATATATATATATATATATATATATATATATAATATCTGTCAACACTACAGACATCTAACCTGGAATCCTGGATGAATACAGTAAATCTAAAACAGTCTATGAATGGATATAAGTAGTTTCTCATCAGTTATCCTTAACAAGCATATCTGTCAAAGTTCTGAAATGTATTTTCTTTCCTTTTGTTTTTGTTTTTCATTAAAAAAAGAATGTATACTGTACCAATTATATAATAATTTATAACCTGTTCTTAATAAAAAACGTATTCTTCTGAAATGTACATCCAGTCCATGTGAAAATGTGCCAGCATCCATGCAGGAGTGAAGCAGATATTGCAGGTTCTAAGTTCTCATATATGATCAACTCGGTTGTGGAGCCCGAGGGCTACTGGCACAAAGAGGACTGGTCAAGACACTTTGTGGTGTGCCGAGGATGGATGAGTGTGGTTGAATGTGGTCCTTATCGTCACAAGCTCATCATGGAATAAAGATGGGTTCTCCAAGACAGCATTCAGCTTCTTCCTCATCCTCCCCTCCGCAACAACCTCCAGATTGTCCAGTTCAACTCCAACTCCAACTATCAAGTCAAGTCAATTTTATTTATAGAGCACATTTAAAAACAACCAAGGTTGATCAAGGTGCTGCAGGACAGCATGCATAACAAAACATATACAGTATAAAAATATGACACTATTAAAAAGAGGAGGATACTCTTTTGCACAGAAAAGACATTATACGTATCTGTCGGACTGATGGAGACTGTGGGGAAACATTGGCAAACCATTTTCATGTTTTCTGGAGTTTCCCTTCTGTGATTCCAAGTGTCCACAGTGTCATGGAAGCAGTTTTTGGTGTTGACATTCCTTTTGATTTTAAAACCATGTATCTTGCAGATCTGGAAGGACTTCAATTTGCAAAGCAGGATCAGTATCTACTGAGGGTATTGCTGGTGGCATCCAAAAAAGCCTTAACAAGAAAGTGTCTTACAAATGTTATACCAACTTGAAAATGAATGGATTGATTTAAATGGAGTTGGTACAACGTAGGTTCAGGAGGAAGGCCATGCCTACAAGCTAAGATCGGTGACCTCCCTTGCCACCATGCCATGCTAATTCTATTCCTAGCCTCAGGTATCTAGCTACCTCCTCCCCCACAGCTACAATCAACTCCACCACTTACCTGCCATGACTACCGATGCCAGCTCCACCCTCGCCACTCACCGAGGCCCTGCTGCCATGGCAACCGTCTGGCGCTCTGCCCTATCACCACCCTCGCTCCATTAAAGGGAAGAGTATATATGCCAGCCTGTTCCACTTGTCACTCGTGCACCGTACCTCGTACCCCTCCCTCCCTCCCTCTTCTTTACTAACTCTCGTTCTCCAGTTTCAGGTTCCAGACGGGGGTCTCGGATTGGGGGCGTGTCCTCGCACAGTCAGGACGCCCGCTACTCAGACCCCATGCCAAACACCCAGGGTATCCTACCCCCCCTGGAACCCGGCCTTCGTCCACCACCTCCCCCCCCCACAGAGCTTCGCAACGAGCTGGCTCTTCCTTCACCTCCCCCAGGGGCTTAGTCTTCACTATCGTCCCTCCCCCTCACCCCCTCCCCCTTCCCGTAACGCCAAATCATCCATGTCTTCCTCACCCCTCGAACCTCCCCCCCCCCCCTTTCACCCGTCACCCAGCCCCTCGGAAACTACCCTGCGTCCTCACTCCCCCCTTCCTCCCCTATTCCCAACCCCTCGTCCTCCTCCCTTCCCCCCTCGTCCCCACGGACAGTCCAAGGCCATCCTACGCATATCAATATGCACGCATGTCATCATGCACCTCATTTCTATCATTCCTTTTCATGTTCCTCATCTCTTCTAAATAAACGCTAAACTATGTCAAACGATGTTCGATTGTATGTGTGGTCTGTACTAGTGAATCTATACTATATTTATTATGGAGAGAATTACATTCAGCTTCAGAGGTCAGGTTGAAGTCTTCACAGATAACTGGTTTAGATGGATTACTATACCATAACACCTGACTTTGTTTAAATTCAGTTAAATCTGTTTAACCCAGGCTGTAGAAGCAGATGCACCAGATGTTTGAGGTACTTATGTATTCTGATCATCAATAGAGAAGAGAGGCAGATATCTCCCCTTGTGTGTATTGTACGTTATATTGTCTTGTTTTGTTTTGTTGTATGTATTGTCAATCGTCATAGTCGTTTCGTTTACATGTATGTTTGATACAAAATCAATAAAAAGTAAATTGAAAAAGAAAAAAAAAGAGGATACAACAACACTGTGATGCAAAATCACATTTTGAGACGAGACAAGGCATTTGGGTTTTAAAAACACCCGTGTGAAGTGAGGGGCGCTAATATATTAAAGTCTAACTCATGTTAATTATAGGTGATGTAATGGTGATCTAAAACAAACGGTGCAAACACAAACATTAAACGCCATTAACAATAAAGAGACAATATGACGTAAATGACACATTATGACGTACATTTTCCCTTCATTGTCAATGCGTTTACAAAACAAACATTGAACTAACTAGAACTGCACTCTGTCGAGTGCCTACTTGCTTGTTGCACACAAGTAGGCCATAAATGGCCTACTAGTGTGCAAGCAGAGCGCGCAACTACTGTCGACCGCTACAAACTGTCAAATCTCAGCTTCTCTGTGAAAGAACGTTTGAAATATTGAATTATTAGGTTTAGCTATTTTCTACGTACCTAGTAAACAAACAAACAAACAAAAAATGTATATGTATACATATATGTAATTTGTACGTTGATTAGCGGTATACTGTGGTTACTCTGCGCCCCGTTTGATGCGTATGTATAGTAGCAGGCAGCATATGACAGCAGGTATAACTGGTATAACTACTGTAGCTCTCAATGATGACGTAATAAAGATGTGGATTAATCGGCTTTCGATGGTGACGTATATGTCGATCAGTGTCGGGTGGATTAAAGGAAAGGTGAAAGGTGTATGGTCTATGTATATGTAATTTGTAATTTGTAAATTGATTACTGTGGTTACTTTGCGCCCCGTTTGATGCGTATGTATCGTAGCAGAATATGACGTCAGGGTATAACTGGTATAACTAGCTTTCTATGATGACGTAATAAAGATGTGGATTAAAGGACCCAATGCAAGGGTGTAATTGGTTTTCGATGGTGACGTAATGACGATATGTTTTAGTGTCGGGAGGATTAAAGGTAATGCCCCTATGTATACATGTATGTAATCTGACACCACTGCCATATCAAGCACAAGTAGTCATTACGTCATACGCTGGCACAGCGCATACGCATCAAGCGGCGACATGGACGAAAACTATGACTTGCGCGCTCTGCTTGCGCAAGTAAAGACAAACATTAAACCTGTGTATAGGAGGGGCTAGCGCCCCTCAAAAACTATAGCCTTCCTCAATACCCACAGCTATAACCCCCCAACATACTGTGCCACGGACACTGGCTACATACTGCCATAACAGGTGCCTGTTGCACAAGTTGAAGGACCTGTCCTCAGCCTCCTCTGGCTGTGTAGAGAGTGTAGAGAGCCTCAGATTCATTGAATAATGAAGGACCCCAATGGAAACAAGCCATAATGCTTTCTTGGGTTTAAATCCTCTTAACAGACCTTGTATTGAACTGTATTTTGCCATGCTTTTTTCTGCAAACGGTTAATAAAGTAGCAAATCATGTGCTCAGCTATACTACCCTGTGTAAAAATGAACGTCAACAGTTCCTTGGGGAGTGCTGACGAGCACATCTAACACTGACAGGTTGCTCTGCAATCTGACCTAACTGATGACGGATGAGGTAGTCTAATCCAGGCCACCAGGTGGTGGTCCACCTGCACCACTGAGAGCTGAATAGTCTTTATTTTACCTTTCTACAGGTGGCTTTTAATGTTTAATTATGATATAAAAGGTGTGGCAAAAGCAGCACATTACTACACCACATTATTTCATTTATTCATGTCACCCTTTCAAATACATTAGCCACAATTTAAGTTTGTATACAAATATAAAGACCATTCACAGACCATTTTCCTATTATGGGTACTGCAAACTATAAAATTCCTCACATAATTAAGGTAGGAACAAAGTTTGAGCTTTCTGTTATTCAGAAGCCTAAGGCAAGGTAAAGGCACTTCTCTTCAATCATTTCATTAGGCTTAAGGTAAAAAATCACACCTGTGTGAACTGAAGTGAAGGGCGCTAATATATTAAAGTCTAACTCATGTTGATTAGGTGATGTAATGGTGATGTAAAACAAACGGTGCAAACACAAACATTAAACGCCATTAACAATAAAGAGACAATATGACTTAATGAGGCACATTATGACAAATTGTCCTTCATTGTCAATGGCGTTTACAAAACAAACTAAAACTAAAGACAAACATTAAACCTGTGTATAGGAGGGGCTAGCGCCCCTCAAAAAACCCTACCAGTTTCAGATTAGGTATGCAAAAACAATGGATTCATGGTCATATATATTGGAAGAGTTAAGCTTTAATGCCACTTGCTGGGATTCTTTTACATACAGTTATTACATCTCAACTGCACATATATCAGTTACAGCTTGAATGCAAATGTTTATTCATTTCACCATTACGTCCAGGACTGTACAGACAGATTAAAATGTCAAATTAAGCACAAACTTGACTTAAGTTATAAGCATCATGGTAAAGGAAAATGAACAGGAGGGTTATCTCAAAGAGTGGACTTCTAGTACTCTTCGCCCTCCTCCTCTCCCTCTCCGACACTGTCAGTGCCCACCTCTTCGTAATCCTTCTCCAGGGCGGCCATGTCCTCTCTGGCCTCGGAGAACTCTCCCTCCTCCATGCCCTCACCAACGTACCAGTGGACGAAGGCCCTCTTGGCATACATCAGGTCAAACTTGTGGTCGAGACGAGCCCAGGCCTCAGCGATGGCTGTGGTGTTGCTCAGCATGCACACTGCCCTCTGGACCTTGGCCAGGTCTCCACCAGGAACCACTGTGGGAGGCTGGTAGTTGATGCCAACCTTGAAGCCAGTGGGGCACCAGTCCACAAACTGGATGCTGCGTTTGGTCTTGATTGTTGCAATAGCAGAGTTGACATCTTTGGGCACCACATCTCCACGGTAGAGCAGACAACAGGCCATGTATTTACCATGACGAGGATCACACTTCACCAACTGACTGGCCGGATCAAAGCAGGCATTGGTGATGTCTGCAACTGACAGCTGCTCATGATAGGCCTTCTCGGCAGAAATGACTGGTGCGTAGGTGGCCAGGGGGAAGTGGATACGAGGGTATGGCACCAAGTTGGTCTGGAACTCTGTCAGGTCTACATTCAGGGCTCCGTCAAAGCGTAGAGAGGCAGTGATCGAAGACACAATCTGGCCAATTAGCCTGTTGAGGTTGGTGTAGCTTGGCCTCTCAATGTCCAGATTCCTGCGGCAGATGTCGTAGATGGCCTCATTGTCCACCATGAAGGCACAGTCGGAGTGCTCTAGGGTGGTGTGGGTGGTTAAGATGGAGTTGTAGGGCTCCACTACAGCAGTGGATATCTGGGGAGCTGGGTAGACGGCAAACTCAAGTTTAGACTTCTTTCCATAATCGACAGAGAGCCTCTCCATCAGCAGGGAAGTGAAACCAGAGCCGGTGCCACCACCAAAGCTATGGAAGATGAGAAATCCCTGGAGGCCAGTGCACTGGTCAGCCTGAAAGGAAAAGAAAGATAGTGTCAGTCAAAACTGACACTATACACAAGCCAAGCCGTTACCAAGAATAATCAGAGTCAGAGCTCTCACCAACTTGCGAGTTCTGTCCAGAACCAGGTCAATGATCTCCTTGCCGATGGTGTAGTGCCCACGGGCATAGTTATTGGCAGCATCCTCCTTTCCTGTGATCAACTGCTCAGGGTGGAACATCTGTCGGTACGTTCCTGTACGCACCTCATCTGTAAATGGAAGGTTTCAAGGAAACAGGTGACAATTTAATAAAAACTAATTGTCTAATTTAACATTACTTTTGGTGTTAAGTAGCTGCCTGCAAGCGGTAAATTGTTAATTTATAAGGTGCTGCCACACTATGGAAAGAGCCGTGCACGTTCTCGGCTGCGCGCAGCTTAAATTCTGAGTTTTTAGACAGCTGGTGGATGGAAAAGAAGCTCCACCTCCGCGGCCAGATTCCCGGAAACGCTCTCCTCCGCACAAAAAGTCCGCGGAGGTGGAGCTTCTTTTCCATCCACCAGCTGTCTAAAAACTCGGAATTTAAGCTGCGCAGAGCTTAAGAAGTGCGTGGCTGTCGACCATTTTGCGCTTAGGTGTGGAAAGGGCTAGAGTGATGCTACAATGACATCTCAGAATTAAGGTCCATACATCTTTCATTAGGGCTACTGACCAATGACAGTGGGTTTTAGGTCCATACATCTTTCATTAGGGCTACTGACCAATGACAGTGGGTTCCAGGTCGACAAAGATGGCCCTGGGGACGTGCTGTCCTCCTCCAGTCTCACTGAAGAAGGTGTTGAAGGCGTCGTCTGCTACACCAACAGTCTTGTCACTGGGCATCCGTCCGTCAGGCTGTATGCCATGCTCCAGACAGTACAGCTCCCAGCAGGCATTGCCCATCTGGACTCCGGCTTGGCCGACATGCATAGAGATACACTCACGCTGCATAGGAAGATGTGAAAAGGAGCAAAAACTAATAAATTAGAATTGATTGTACGACATAATATAGCAATATAGCTGCTGGACATTTTGCAATTACAATGCTGTTACAAAGACTAATAGTCCGGCAGCCGACAGGCTTCTTTTGTTTAAAGTGGGAAATTTGGTATATATATGGTCTTTTTTATTGGCCTAAAATATTGTCTATATACATATATTCATGAATCCACTTGCTGACTGGCTGTCAGTATTGAGCATGGGGGCATTTATATAGCCTGGCTATGGCAGGCAAAATTGTCAGAAATGTCAAACTTTCCTTATGCTTTAAGTAGCATGTGACATGTCAAACTAGGGGGTTTTCATGATTCTGAATCCTTTCCAAGCATTAGTTTTGCACAAAAAACACTCCTTGGGCTAGAAACGGCCATAGACGTCATGACAAATGTGATGAGGTCAGCACAAATGTGATGAGGTCAGCACATTTTGGGCAAGTGGCTATGGCTGTTTTTAGCCCAAGGAGTGGATATAGACATGTATATAGACAATATTTTAGGCCAATAAAAAAGACTATATACCAAATTTCCCACCCGGACTATAACATAAAAGAATCAGAAGTCACAAAGTCCTCGTCAACAAAATAACACAGGGTATGTTAATACATCCCATGCAGACAGTGTTACACTAAAAGGCCATGTCATATTTAGTGTAGCAGACCCTGTATAGTACACAGTGAGCCTACAGCCTTGATTAGCATAACTTAGTGTAACAGGACCTGCACAGGACACCCTATACTATATCAATATGGCTACTGTGGAAAAGGTTTACCGTTAACTATACAACATGCTTGTACATCGGCACAACTAAATCTAACACACCCATTATGGTTGATAGATGGGGAAAATGCTAAATATATAAATATACATATATTTTGAATTTAGGCTTAGCCTAAATATTGTCTATACTACCTTTAATTAGTAGCCTACACTGTAGCTAAGCTATATGATACATTTATAAATGAGGGTTACATTTAGTGTGTTTGTGAGTGTGAAACTGCAAGTGCTGACTAGGACTATCCGGCTAAGCCTACTATGCTTGGCCAGCGAGGCACACCACAAATCTAGCCGCATCTATGACATCATCGCTCACTCAGCATCAGCAATGCATGGGTGGGGTGGTGAGATGGGGGTAACGCGAACCTAAATCTTGTCTAATAAAATAGCACCCTACCCATTATTGTTTTTTTCCGGCTACATTTGCCTGCATTATATTCAATTTCGTTTTCCTAAATAGGAAAAAGAACTACAAAATGTGAATGTTCCATCCCATGAACGAAATACATATTGACATGTTTAATAGTCGCAGTCGATTTGTGAGTCACACATCTGACCAAATTAAAGCATTTTGGTTTCTAATAAATCACCACAAAATGAAAAAATGAGAGAAAGAATTAAAGGACTTGATTTACTCACCATTTTGTCTGTTCGATGCTGAAACCAACCTCGTTCTGTTCACTCACCACCGGCTGTATGACTTCCTCCGAGAGGCTAGACGTGATTTATACTTCGTGGCGGCTGTGTCGCGCACCAAAAATAGACGATGTACAAGTTGATTGATTGGCTTGTAGATCGGCAATTAATCGCGACACTTGACTCTGCTTTCACAGTTTTATTTCAAACGTATGCTATGCAGTATGCACTGACTCGGCTGGCTTTGGTTAGACTCACTGGGATTGCGGTTTGAGTTTGACGCATCTGTGTCTGTGTCTAGCGGATACGGAAACGATAGCGTGTGTGTGTGTGTGCGTGTGTGTGGCAGCTGTGCGCGTGCGCATGCATGCGCGTGCATGCGCGTGCGTGCGCGCGCGCGCGCGTGTGTGTGTGTGTGTGTGTGTGTGTGTGTGTGTGAACTTTCTGTTCTGGTTGGTCGAGGAGACAACTAATAATGATTACTAATAATGCTATTTATTAGACCTGCATGTGTCCTGCCTGTCAATGTCAAATGTGTGTATGGTCTGTGAATTATAAAGTTTATTTTGGCAAAATAAAGATTCTATCAAATATTAAGTATAGGGCTACTGTAGTAGTAATTAGTAATAACTAAGGACTGCCGCCTATTATACATTAATCAGATGGAGTACATGGGGTTAAAATGGTGGGACATTTACACAGTGGTAACACCAGGAGCACGTGGCAGGTTGCTACAGGCAAATAACAGACATAGAGAACCCTCCTGCCGCCATCCCCAACAAATGCCTTCTAGTCGGTTTGACCCCCACCAGATGGAACCAGCTGCATGGGGTCAGTATCACCATGAGGAGACGGACAGTACCAACACCAACCAGTCAGAGCTGGCTGCACCACCTGGAGGCCAGTACTTTAAGTTTAACCATCTTGGAGAATGACGTAACGGTAAGGCTGATGGGGTCCCAAATGTGTCCTAAAAGCATATAGGCCTACCGGTATGCAAACCATCTGGCGGGCATCTTTCCAACCTCTCGCTCTCCCAGGCCATGGCATGCGTCCCACAGGCTTCAAAATGATCACCATTGTGCCCCATTCCTAAGCACTCCAATCAAGGTCACGTGCCTGAATAACTGGAGAACCCCAATAGTCAACAAATGCTTTGAAATGAAAGGCTTGTGAGAGATTACATCTGTTCCATGCTACTTGCCTCTGAGGATCCCTTGCAGTTTGCATAACATAATTTGATTTATTGATTGATTGATTGATTGCTTTATTAACAGTTTACAAAAAGGTGCAGTGGTACCATTATACAAATGGTGCTAAAAGGATGACACAAAAAGGAGGGCTTGTTTCCATTGTGGTCCTGAATCAAACAGATCCACCGATGACACAATCAGCATGGCCCTTCAAACTACCCTCTCTCACCTGGATGACAGACAGCTGAGCTGAAGGACAAATATGTCCGTATGTTTGTTGTCCGTCCGTCCGTGGACTACACACTACAGCTCAGTTTTTATCAAATTTGGTTCCAAGTTCCAACCAGGCTCGACAGCTCAGGGACCTCCAGCTATACACCCAGCCGTGCATGGGTCTGCTAGCTCCTCCTGACCTTTCCTGACATAATATAATTGTTTGCCTGACTGGCCATTGGATTTGGGCACCTAAAAATAAGCATTTCGTATGTTATGCTATTTATTAAATTGGAAAATATTATTATTGTTATTATTATTATTTATTAGTACCCTTAATAACTAAAATAACTTGTTTTTGTATTTATAGAAAATAAATAAATACATAGGCCATACAATATAAACACTTCACAAATCAAAGTGTATCAAATAATGATAAATAAACCCCCCTTCTTGTTGAGTGGTGTAAACCACTCCTACAACTGGCTTTTGTGTGCATAAAAAAATGACCATGGTTGCTATGTTCAAAATAATTTCTGACGTAATTAAATCACACCCGGGTGAACTGGATGACCGTAGCAACCGTGGTCATTTTCTCTGCACAGAAAAAGCCAGTTGTGAAATCACATCCGGGTGTGATTTCATTACGTCAGATCAGAGCTGATCAGGCTACATAATACCTTACCTTATTTCATTACGTTAGACATTACGTCAGACCACAGCTGATCATGCTATATAAAACCTTACACCACTCAGTTCACACGGGTGTGATTTTTTACTGATATAACACGTACGGCACTGACGACGGCTGTACCACCTGCATGATACTATTGTCAGCCTACTCATCTGCCTGCATGACTGACTGAGTAGGTAAACAAAACAAAAGCATGTTTCCAAAAATCTACAGTCAGAACAAAGGGGTCAGAACCAACACACCCCCTTTATGATCGCGCGAAAATGACAATAATCTAGTGTTACTATACTCATAGATATATATAAACTCTAGATAGCTCACCCGCGCTGTTGGCCAATGGAGAGCGACGTCGTTACGTGGCGGCCATCTTACCTCGGGACACATAACATTGGGTCTATGGGGCATGTACTCTTAAATGACCATAACTTGCTCAATTTTCAACCGATTTTCAAACGGTTTGGTTTGTTATAAACGTCAGAGACGTCCGCATACTTATATGCTTTTATACGACGTTCATATAAAAAAATTAATTAAGCAGATAAGCGTCCTGAATCATAGCCACGTTGACAACGTTTGTAATAAACCAACCCGTTTGTAAATCCGTCAAGATTTGAGCGAGCTATGACTGTTTCTGTTTGAGCTGCCATTGAACATACTGTACTGTATCCCCGATGTAAGATGGCTGCTGGGTGAACGACGTCAGAAACTCCGCCTTGAGCCATCTAGTGTTTATATATATCTATGACTATACTTAGTCCAATCACAAACGTTTGCATTTGGAGTGGCGTTAATAATATCCAATGACTACATGTCTGAAGTTGACTGACGTTCACATTGACCAATCATGTGTGGAATCGTCTAGTATAGGCGGGGTGACTTTTAACCGGAAGTGTACCTCCTCCAGGAAGCGCGACCATTAATCGAGTCGACTCTTTTATTTTGCAAGGTAGGTAAACTCCTGCAAACATGTAAACAAACACTTAATAATATACAACAGTTAGCTCCAAATAAAACGTTGTATCTACCGGTCTGTAGAGGAAACGTACATAATGATGCATGCATGTTATACATTATTAAAGTAGTTGTTTTTTGCGTCCTGACTGAATCGTTTCCCCTTCAAAATAGAGCCACGTTTTTCTGGGATTACTACTATAGCTGTTTTCCCAGTGCCAGTTATCTACATTTTCAAAGACAACAATCACTTCATGGTTCATTTTCATTTACCACAACATTTCTGTTTTGTGACTCTTGTCCTGTGTGAAGAATGGATGCTACTCAGATGATTGATGACTATGTAGTGGAGTCAGATGAAGATGACGAAGAAGAGGAAAGAGAAAACAAGAGGGGAGAACCCTTGGCCAAACTGCGAGTGTTAAAGAATGAACATATTCCTGACACTGGTTAGTGGAAAGTAATGAATATCTGATGTTTTATTAATTATTGTTGATGTTCACCTACAATCTGCTAATCTCTTTGCCTGATAATCTGGCAATTGTTTTTCTTCTCTCACCTAGAGTTACCCCTCTATTTGGGAGAAAATGTACTGGGCCGTGACCCCAGCACCTGTAACGTGCCCCTCCTCGCCCGCTCAGTATCCAAACAACACACAACCATCTCTCTCACAGTCTACCGTGGCAAGAGTCGCTGCGGTGAAGGCGCCAAGGAGGTATTGGTGTGGGACATGGGAAGCATGAACGGGACCCGTAAAGGCCACCGCAAACTGACACCTCATGTTCGCTATGCCCTAAGTGAGGGGGACAGTTTAGTGGTGGCAGACATCCCATGCCAGTATGTCAGCTTGCCCGAAACGCATAGTCAGGCAGAGAGAAATCCAGTGGACAGTGGCAACTCAGGTAGGGCTCATGGTTCTTCTGACATAGAAAAAGAGGCTCAACCCTTTGGCACCAACGGGGAACAAGACTCCGGGACTGGCACAAGCGAAGACATTGAGAAATCTGTCAATAGAAACAAAAAGGTATTAGATAGGTTGTTGTCACCCTTGTCAGATGAAGAAGAGTCAGGGAACACTCCTGCCAGGACCAAGGCCTTGTGCTCTGACAGAAGTCGAACACCGCTACAAGAAACCCTAGTCCCAGAATCTGACTCGGATGGAGAGCAAGAGAGAGGACGAAGCTGGCGGGGACAAACTGTTGGTAGGTAAACTGTGTTTCTGTGCGTAAGGCGTTGAGATGTCTGACTTGTCTGTTTTGTGTTTGTTTGCGTTTCATGTAGCTTGGTCTTAATCTAGTTAATTGTTTCTTTCTTTCCCCTCTATGATCATCCAGAGATAATGGTAGTATGATAGTTCACGGTCAGGTGTGTGTGTGTGTGTGTGTGTGTGTGTGTGTGTGTGTGTGTGTGTGTGTGTGTGTGTGTGTGTGTGTGTGTGTGTGTGTGTGTGTGTGTGTGTGTGTGTGTGTGTGTGTGTGTGTGTGTGTGTGTGTGTGTGTGTGTTTTTATTTAGCAAAATAAAATATGAAGTTTTAACAGTGAGTCCTGTCCATCATCTTTGGAGTGATATACATACACACAACACGAATGTTGTGTGTATCATTCAGTGGACAACATGTTTTAATTAGTTTCTTCCTTTTTCTCTCAGTGTCTGAATCTGACTCCATGTCCAGTCCTAGAGGCAACTTCATCCCAGAGAGGTAAATTCACTATAAGGGTAGAACCAAAGAGTGTTTTTAAGGATAATTAAAAAAAAAAAAAAATAGTAGTTAGTGTGTGACTTGTCCTAAATCCTTTATAGGAGTCAAACTGTCTAGTTAATGTTTATCACGTTGGACTTCAGCTGGAAGTCAGACTAGAGGACCCTGCACACTGGATGCGTTTTTCGGAAAACTGACGAAAAAACACGGCTAAAAATCTGAAAACGCATCAGTGTGCAGGGTCCTTTACTGTATGTATTGTGATTCATAATACTGAAAAAAGGCTATTCAATTAGCGGACTCAGGTCCATAGAAATGTATACAAAAACACAAGACGGGAAGTAAAATAATTAAAAAGAAGAAAAAAAAACATAAGACTTAATCCACAGGTCAGGCACTTCAGCTAGTGCACCCTTTAGTCTGGATGTATAGCATGAACCGCTCATTTTGGGCCTTGAGAGCGTCACAATGATGCAGATACAGCCAGCCTTTGCATTATATACGTAACTAACTATATAATTACAACAATATATCTATTATACAATTGAAAACATGTACGCAACCCAATACCCAAAGTCACCAGCTACTACGTCACTGACACGCTGGGTGCCGAAGCCAAAGCAGGAGCAACACACACTGCAACAACACACTAAGACGTCACAGACTTACCCTCCGCGTCGATCCACGGCTATCTCCTCATGTCGCGCCGCACGCCCACACTCAACACCACCCGCGTAAAAATTGGCATTGCACTGCCACTAAAGCCGGCTCCCGTCCACACTCAAACAATATCAATATCAATAATAAACACAAACACGCCACAAGCACCGACACCCCCGCCTAATTTGTTGCCACGTCTATGAAAACAAGCACAGAAAAAATGCCATTCAACACGCTACTTACACACACTACCACTCGCTTACAATACGCGGACCTGGCAACACTACATCCCCTCTCCCATTTGCTCAAAGCCAACCACGTCACCCACGAGAGTTTTTATGTTACGTCCGGTTGCAACACCGGAAGTTACATGCTACACACACACACATTAGAAGAACAACACGAACACAACACTACTCACACACACACACGGGCCACTGTTGCCAGGTCTATGAAAACAGGCCCAGAAACAAGCAAACAGACCCAGAAACAAAGCCTTTCACCACGCTACTTACACACACTACAACTCGCTTACAATTCACGACCCTGGCAACATTGTTCCCCGTCTTCCACAACACACACAGTCCCACACACACACACACACACAGATTCGGACTTGGATGGACAGCGGCGCGATTACATACATACACCGTTTAATTCATGCAAACACGAGAATTGCACCACCAGTTTCATTAATGTAAACACGACAATTGCGCGACCCGTTTAATTAATGGAAACATGACAACTGCGACGCACCGAGGCGCATGGATTCTCTGTGTGTGTGTGACTGTGTGTGCGTGCGTGCGGGGTGCCTCTGAATTGGAGTGTTTATGTCAGTCAGCGATGCGATCCGTTGTTATTCAGCCAGGAAAACAATCTAAACATTATATACTAACGTCAGCATCGGGCAGATTAACACACACAAGCGTTATTAGTTGAGTTTTCTTATTGAAGTGCCTCTGAATTGTAACCGTGTGTTTATGTCAGTCAGCGATGCGATCCGTACCAGCACCATACGCACGGACTGGAGAGAGGCGAAGTGTTTCTCTCCCTTCGGCTCATGTAGCCCTCATTGTAACTACAAATATTGTTCCCGAACAAACAATGTGGGGTCACTGCAATCCGCAATCCAAAATATTGTAGCCCTACTATAATGCAGTCAAGGTCCCCCAAAAAATATACTACAGTATGTTCTGCTCCATTCTCAACATCTTTTGGTCTCCAAAAACAGTACTTTATTGTAAGTAAACAAAAACAGTCAAAAGCAAGTTTCATGTCTGCTTATTTTCATTTACATTAATTTTCTTTGATGTGAAAATACAACAAATACTAATAATACCCATCCGTTACTACATGTCAACACACACACACACACCAGCTTGCCAGCCACACACACACACACGCACACACACACACACACACACACACACACATTGAACAGCCTGCCGGAAAACAAAAGAAGAAGAACAACAACACACTGCACACTGATTCTAACTTGGATGGAGAGCGCCGCGATTACATACACAGTTACAATCATGCAAACACGAACATTGCGCGAACGACTGCGTCGACACCTGGCGTGGAACAAACGGGACGAACCGAGGCGCATATATGGATAAGAACAACAACACCAACACTACACGCACACGAGCGCACGCGCTACAACACAAAACAGCTGCATACAACGCGTGTCACTGTGGACTTCTGTATCGCAACGCGGGGCAACGCAACTCTGGGATGAGCGGGCCGAAGGCCCGCGAAATTCTAGTGATTCACAATCCCAGCTATAAGCTAAGATAATAAGATAAACCTTGATTGATCCCCAGAGGGAAATTCAGATGTCATTACAACTAATTGTTACATTTGTAAGTAGTAGTGGCGGCGGTGGCTCAGGGGTAGAGTGCCTGGATGGGAACCGCAAGGTTGCCAGTTCGAACCCGGGCTCCCCCAGAGTTACTGTCGAAGTGTCCTTGAGCAAGACACTGAACCCCTAATTGCTCCCGATGTGCTAGTTGGTGCCTTGCATGGTTTCCGCTGCCATCGGTGTATGAATGTGTGTGTGAATGTAATGCACAATCTATGTAAAGCGCCTTGGATAAAGGCGCTATATAAATGCACCATTTACCATTTAGTAAGTACTTGTAATTACAAGTGCTTCTACCGGTGCATAGATCATGTACCAAAGTCCTTACGTCTCTCGCTCATCCCCTGGGTTGCGGAAGTAATTTCTCTATGGAGAATAACATTGGGTCATATTAGAATTGTCTCATATAAGTATTGTGGTCCAAAAATAAACACACTTTCTCTGTGATATTGTCAGGGAGGTGTCTCTGTATCGTTTATGATAGTCACTCATATCTCATATATAAAGTAACTAATTTGGCGGCAGTAACATTAGCATTTTCTCGCAGTTGATTCTTCATATCCATATGAGTGAAACTGCCAGGATCATTTGTTTATTTTTGGAACACAGTCCTTATTGGACGTGATCTAAAAAAAAGTCTATGGGAATTCAGAATGGGGGAAAAAACGCAACCCAGGTAAATTCAGACTGTCTTCGGTGCTTTATAGACTTATTATACATAAGCCTACAGCAGTGGTTCACAAATGCTTTCATGTCAAGGACCCCCAAAATGATACCCATTAGCCCATTTGAAAATACATGCCAAGGACCCCCATAAGAGAAGGTTTTTACGGCTCTAGCAGTGATTCTCATCCATTTTCATTTCAAGGGCCCCCGGTTTGACCTGAATTAGGCTATGGTCCCCCATTTAATGGCATTTCTATCTCTGGGACCCCAATGTACAGTTACTTTAACTCTGAGAGTCTGAGTTACAGACCCATACGGGTCCATTTGGTTCCTAATTATCATTTAGCTGGGGACCCCCTGGAACTCTCTCAAGGACCCCTAGGGGTTCCCGGACCCCACTTTGGGAACCACTGGCCTACAGTACCTAATCAACACTCTTCTTTACTTCTAACTTGACCACTTGTTTGTCCACTGTGCAGTCCCATCACACCGTCCTCCACTCAAAACAGACCTAAGAAGCGTGTCAGCTTCAGCGACGAGAGTGACGTGGATGCAGGGCGACAGCAGCTGCGGAAACAAAACGGAGAGCGGAGTGGACAGGTTGTGCTTGGGGAAAAGTCACGTGATTTCAGCCTGCCCGAGGAAAATGGATCATCTGTGTCTATGCTGGCATCCCATGCAGACGCCAAACCTGCTTTTAACATGGACAGTGATACTGAGGAGGAGGAGGAGGAGGAGGGGGATATGAAGTTGTCAGAGTGCAGGGCGGGTCTAACCCAATCACCAGCAGCCGGCCCCCCATTGAAGCTGTCCCAGTTTCACATGGACAGCGACACGGATGTCGACGAGGAAAACGAGAGTCGTGTGGTTGTAGACGCAGGTGCCGTATCAGTCCACGCTTCCGATGACATTGCCAAACCCACCAGACGTATTCCGGTCGTTCAGCCCACAGGCCTCAGTGCCGAGGACAGTGACACCGATGATGAAATTGTGTCGGAGACTTCCACCACCACTACTTCTGCCCCTTCAGCGCAGCCGGTGGATTCCCATCTAGACAGTGACACAGATGTTGAGGAGGAGGTGCAAGGTGTTGACAGTGGGCCAAAGAACGCTAGCTCTAAACTAGAGGCAACCCCAACAGTCCTTTCAAACTCTGGCGGAGTTGAATCCATGTCTGCCGTTCCTTCTATCAACCTGTGTTCAGACAGTGACACGGATGATGAGAGCATCGTCCCTGTTGTTACCGGCCGACTCACAGGGGCTGTTGTTGACACAGGTGCTGATCTTGATCTGGAGATCTTATCTGATAGCGATACAGATCTTGAGGAGGATGCACCTCTGCTCCCACCAGTTGTTGCCAAGGAAGCAAGTGCCACACCATCATCATTGACCAAAGTTACGACGGACTCCTCATCAACTGCTGGTGCAGCAGCCAACGTAGCTGACCTGTTTCCGGTCAGTACTACTGACGATGAGGAGAATGGGGAGAAAGGCAGTGAACAAGGCCAGTTCTCAGGCGTTGTACCTCAACTGCAGAGGTTCTCTACACCAAAGGGTAATTCACACTTATTGTGTTTTGAAGGACTGTTCAATGAATTGTGTTTAATAGTATTCCTATTGTGCTTTTGTGAGGAAGTGAAAATCTGCCATAACAATTCCCAATATCTTCTGGCTATGTAAAATGGTGCCTTTCATCAAAGGCACTGACCAATCTTCTTCCTACATGAACTTAGTTTTTGTGTGCTCTGGACACACTGAATGTTTTGGGAAGTGTTATGTTACTCTTAACTTTGCTCTGACAATAGTTAAACATCAATGAAATAGACCTTTTTCACAGCAGTTATTTTAACTACTGTCACAAGAATGTTAAACGTTAAGAATCCCAATTTCTAGTTGAGCCACAATCTTGCACCCCTTACAAATGCTTCACAATATATCGAAAAATATAATGTATGTTTTCTTTTGTTATGATGGCAGGGGGAGCAGTAGAGGAAATGGAGACTCAGGCATTCTTTAATTCTCCTCCAGATCCATTCAAACGTGAGTAATGGTACAAAAAAAATCACACCTGTGTGAACTGAGTGGTGCAAGGTCTTATATAACCTGATCAGCTGTGGTCTGACGTAATGTCAGTGACCATAGTAACCATGCTAATTTTTTTGGGTACAGGTACACAAACATAGATACAGACAAAGCTGGTTGTTGGAGTGGTTTGCACCACTCAAAAAGTATCACTCAACTAACTTGTACCATTGTACCGGACAGTGGACTGGAAATGTCTCTGGTTCAAGAGACATTTATATGAATACACAAAAATGTACAAGACAATTGTACAGCGAATGACACGGAAATGGAGGCTTCATTTTAGAGAGCCTCAATAGCCCACACTGGACTAGTATTACCTGGGAACCTTGGATAATGTGTAGTATTTGTGGTTTATGATGTTAATCCCGTGCCTCATCCTTTTCCTACCTTGCCGTAACATTATTTATATAGGAAGATGTCTTTTTCAAGGAAGCCCTGTCCTCTCTCTTTACCCATTTGAGCAGTTATAAAGGCGAGTTTAATTGTATTTAGCACAATTCAAGAAGGAAATTCAGTGCTTTACATTACATCAGGGGTGGGTAGATCTTGTTGAGCTTGTGAATTTTAAAGTAGCTCTGAAGTCAAAAACGTGTGGGCACTCCTGCATTACATAAACCTTTAAGCATTGAGACATTTATACAGAGCCGTGAGACAAAAGAAACACATTCATCCTGTGGACATGTTAACACATTTTGGGCGGGAACCCCTTTTGGTGTTAGCATTATGTTATGCTTTAGCTATTGAAAAATAGCAGATCTACAAGCTCATAGCGCGCCACCGAGTGGCGCGCTATGAGCTTGTAGGTCTGCTATTTTTGAAAAATCGAAGAACGACTGACATAGAAACATAGCTTTTTCAGAACTGTCAGGATGTAGAAGACATTTTTAGAATCTGATCTCAGGCCAGTACACTACAATAGAAACGCAAACCAGTGGCCAGCATTTCTATTGTGTAAAAAAAAAAAAAAAAGACGCAAAATTACATCCTGGCCCAGGGGGTTATAGTGCTTAACCCATTGAGACCTGGAACGCATCCATGTCACGTTAGCGTTTAACCACATTAACCATTAACCCATTTTGGGCAGGAACCCCTTTTGGTGTTTTAAACATTGTTATAATTTAGCTATTGAAAAATAGCAGATCTACAAGCTCATAGCGCGCCACCGAGTGGCGCGCTATGAACTTGTAGGTCTGCTATTTTTGAAAAATCGTTAAAATGTGCCTCAAATCTTTCCGAAAATTGTCATGATTTAGAAAACTTTTTTATTTTTATTTCGACGTCAGGCCTGAATGGGTTAAAACGTAACCTGTCGTTCCTTGGCTTGGATTGGTTAATGTGAGCCTCCACAATGTGTACTGTCTTGTGTAATTTAGTCTTTTCTGTCTTCCCAAGGCCCTTTTCCACCTATATTACCATCCTGTTCAGACAAGGAGGATGATGACTGTGTTCTGGATGAGACCCAGTCCTTCATACTGGAGACCCCAGACCGCCAGGCCAATCTTCAAGGTTTTGTGTTATGTTACTCTTAACTTTGCTCTGACAATAGTTAAACATCTATGAAATAGACCTTTTTCACAGCAGTCATTTTAACTACTGTCACAAGAATGTTAAACGTTAAGAATCCCAATTTCTAGTTGAGCCACAATCTTGCACCCCTTACAAATGCTTCACAATATATCGAAAAATATAATATATGTTTTCTTTTGTTATGATGGCAGGGGGAGCAGTAGAGGAAATGGAGACTCAGGCATTCTTTAATTCTCCTCCAGATCCATTCAAACGTGAGTAATGGTACAAAATAATTATCACTCTAACACTAACTTGTACCATTGTACCGGACAGTGGACTGGAAATGTCTCTGGTTCAAGAGACATTTATATGAATACACAGAAATGTGCGTAGCGCGCCACTCGGTGGCACGCTACGAGCTTGTAGGTCTGCTATTTTTGAAAAATCGAAGAACCACTGACATAGAAACATGGCTTTTTCAGAAAACTGTCAGGATGTAGAAGACATTTTTAGAATCTGATCTCAGGTCAAAATGGGTTAATGTGAGCCTCCACAATGTGTACTGTCTTGTGTAATTTTGTCTTTTCTGTCTTTCCAAGGCCCTTTTCCACCTATATTACCATCCTGTTCAGACAAGGAGGATGATGACTGTGTTTTGGATGAGACCCAGTCCTTCATACTGGAGACCCCAGACCGCCAGGCCAATCTTCAAGGAGACCCCACCCTGGACGACACCCAATCTTTTGCCCTGGAACTTTTATCTGAGGATAAAGACCAGGAGCAGGCCTCCACCGCAGGAGACTCTTTTCAGCGTGGGCTGAAAAAAACTCGGCCTTCCCAAGCCCAGTGTCTAGCCATGGAGAGCACCCAAAACTTTGTCTCCATGGTCGGGGATGTGTGTCTGGAAGCTACCCAAGCCTACTTACCGGTCGCTCCTGCAGACAGAACATCCACAGAGTACGATTTAGCCATGGAGGCTACACAGGTCTATGGCGGTGAAGAGAAGAAGCCCACCCAGCAGATAGATGTTGCAACGGACGTAACACAGGCATATTTCCCAGAGTCTGACAGTGATACGGAGGATGATGAAGGAGACGGTAAAGCGAGGACCGACCTCGCCACGGCTGAAACTCAGCCATTGGTATCCTCGTCCACATCTGCTATCGCCATGACTGAAACCCAATTGATGTCTGCAGAAACTCAGCCTATGATAGCTACATATGAATCACGTCCTGTTGCCTGTGAAAAAAGGGGCAAGGCGGCGAGACTTGCCAAAGCGGAGGAGGCACAAACTGTCGCTAATCCTGAGCTCTCTCTTGCTGAAACTCAGCCTGCGATGGCTACTTCTGAATCTGAGGAACGTAACAATCCTAACTTGTTTCCAGCTTTACGTAAAAGAACAGCCAAGTCTCAGAGACTCGTTGAATCGCAGGAGTCACCGCTCGCAACTGTTTCTCTGCTCTCCACTGCTGAAACTCAGCCCATGGCGCCTACAAGTGAAACTGAGGAAAGCGACGAAGAGGAGCTTCCAGTCACACGCAAAAGTCCTCGCAAGGCTAAAAGACTAGTTGAATCACAGGAGTCATCGCTCGCACCGGTTTCTCTGCTCTACACTGCTGAAACTCAGCCCATGGCGCCTACAAGTGAAACTGAGGAAAGCGACGAAGAGGAGCTTCCAGTCACACGCAAAAGAACTGGCAAGGCTAAAAGACTAGTTGAATCACAGGAGTCATCGCTCGCAACTGTTCCTCTGCTCTACACTGCTGAAACTCAGCCCATGGCGCCTATAAGTGAAACTGAGGAAAGCGACGAAGAGGAGCCGCTTCCAGTCACACGCAAAATAACTGGCAAGGCTAAAAGACTAGTTGAATCACAGGAGTCATCGCTCGCAACGGGTTCTCTGCTCTACACTGCTGAAACTCAGCCCATGGCGCCTACAAGTGAAACTGAGGAAAGCGACGAAGAGGAGCCGCTTCCAGTCACACGCAAGAGAAGAGCCAAAGCTCAGAGACTCATTGAATCACAGGAGTCACAGCCTATAGCCACGTGTGAAATAGAAGAGAGTGGGAAGGAAGACGAACCCAAAACCAGGGCACAAACTCGAGGGAGTCGAGGGAAAGGGAGAGAGTTTGAGGCCGGGCCCAGCAGTGTAGGGAGGCGAGGGAGATCGGCCAGAGGAGTGGCCGCAGAGAAGCAGGAGGAGCCCTCAGAGCCTCCAAGGAGACAGACGAGAGGTAAGGGCCAGACCACCAGCAGAGGGCGGAGAGGGAGGGTGGCAGTCCCTGAAGAGGAGGCGGAGGGAGGGGACGGGGAGTGTGAGGAAGAGGCGAAGGTTGAGCTAGTGACACGCGGTAGAGGCACTAAATCCTCCAAGCAACAGAGAGATAAGAGGGCAGAGGAAGAGGAACGCAATGAGATGCAAGGCAAACTGCAAAAGGAACAAGATGCGAGGGAGAGGATAGAGGTGGAAAAGAGGCAAAGAGAAGAAGACAGAAAAAGACAGGAGACAGAAAAAAGGGAACAGGTGGAGAGAGAGCGACTTGACAGGGAAAGGAGACAGGAGGAAGAGAGACTAGTGAGAGAAATGGCGGAGAGGGAGAGACGGGAGCAAGTGGAAAGAGAAGAGAAGGAGAGACTGGAAAGAGAGGAGAAGGAGAGACTGGAAAGAGAGGAGAAGGAGAGACTGGAAAGAGAGGAGAAGGAGAGACTGGAAAGAGAGGAGAAGGAGAGAATAGAAAGAGAGGAGAAAGAGAGAATAGAAAGGGAAAGAAAAGAGTGGGAGGAAAAAGAAAGGATACAAAAGGAAAGAGAGGAGCAAGAAAGAGAGTTGAGGGAAAGAAAAGACAGGGAAGAACGAGAGAAGCTGGAGCGGGAGAATTCAGAGAGAGAGGAAAGAGAAAGAACAGAAAGGGAGAGAAAGAAACGAGAAGAAAAAGAACGGCTACAGCAGGAGAAAGAGCAACTTGAGAGAGAAAGAAGAGAGGAGGAAGAGAAGCTAGTGAGAGAAATGGCAGAAAGAGAGGAGAGGGAGAAACGAGAGCGAGTGGAAAGAGAAGAGAAGGAGAGACTGGAAAGCGAGGAGAAAGAGAGAATAGAAAGGGAAAGAAAAGAGAGGGAGGAACGAGAGAAGCTCGTGACCAGAGAGTCCTTTGCCATGAGCGACAGGGCAGATGAGAGCAGGAGCAACGATGCTCCCACGCCAGGTGCAAGATCGCTGGGCAGAGGAAGAGGCAGGAGGACAGTTCCAAAGCCTGAGACGGCTGTGGTCAAAGGTAGTCAGAATGACCAGGCCTCCGCTCCTAAAACCCCAGCCAGGGGCAGGAAGATTCAGAAGGTTGAGGCTGCGTCTAACAATGCTTCTCCAGCCATTGAGGAGAAGGCAGATTCCCAGCAGCCTGGTACCACAAGAGGGCGAAGGGCAAGCAGAACAACCGCCGCTGCCATGTCTGCAGAGGTACTGGAACCCGAGCAGAGTAACTCAACCAGCATAGATGGCCCGTTCCGCAGAACCAGATCTCGCTCCAACTCGTCCAACTCCGTCAGCTCTGAGACATCATTTTCCAGCATCAACAGCCAGGGTCCGAGTCGAGGGACCCCAAAGACCAGTCGGCCGCCCGCTGGGAACAGATCCAGTGGCAGGCGAGCGACAGTGACTGGAGAGTCCTCCAAGAGCGACAAGGCAGATGAGAGCAGGAGCAACGATGATCCCACGCCAGGTGCAAGTTCACTGGGCAGAGGTCGAGGAAGAGGCAGGAGGACGGTTCCAAAGCCTGAGACGGCTGTGGTCGGAGGTAGGCAGAATGACCAGGCCTCTGCTCCTAAAACCTCAGCCAGGGGCAGGAAGATTCAGAAAGTTGAGGCTGCGTCCAATGATGCTTCTCCAGCCATTGAGGACAAGGCAGATTCCCAGCAGCCTGGTACCACAAGAGGGCGAAGGCGAGCTATAGCCAGTGAGCTCACAGCTGCAGAGGACCGAACAACTCAGGTGGAACAAAGTGCCACCGAAGATTTGCCAGAACCTAATAGCAATGTTGAGGGCAGGGGTCAAGGGCGAAGGGCAAAGCCTGTCGATGCTGCAGTTAACGTCAATGAAGAAGCTGAGGCTAAAGAGACCGGCAGAGGAAAAGGAAGAAAGCGGGAGCTAGAGGAAGAGCAAGGAGAAAGTTCCAAAATGTCCCAAGGGAAGGGGAAAGTCCAGAGGGGGAGAAGAGCAGAGGCAGCAGCTGCGGAGGAGGACATGGAAGCAAAGGAAGATGAACCTGCTCCAGCCCCCGCCGACAGGGGAGGCAGAGCCCCGGGGAGGAAGAGCCAAAAAGTGCCATCTGTCGATGGAGAGTCCAAAGTAGAGAGTGAGAAAATGGAAGAGGAGACTCCTAGGAAGAGGGGCAGAGGCAGGCCGTCAGCAGCCCAGAAGAAGAAGGAAGAAGAGGGGCAGGAGGATGGAGAAACCTCGGCTCACGGTTCCACAGTCCAGGATGCCAATGTGTCGTCATTGCAGGTAATAATGAGTGACTCCATAAATCGGTGGATTGCGTGCTGTTCTGACTGAAGGTTGAGGAAAAGGAACCACCTCACTTGAGGTATATTGTTATAGTCAGTTTTTAAACATTTTGTTTGTAAAATGTTGTAAAATGTTTTGATTGAAACATACTGTAAGTGTTAGTGAAAATCAAAATGAAGAAAGAAGCCTGAGAAAGTATTTGTATCAACTAAGCATGTTACGTCGGCGTTGTTGCTGTTCAATTAGCATCACTTGCTGGCTCTCTCCCTGTCTTTGAGTGACCTGAATACCGCTGTCCCTCACCATTACTGAGAGTGTTTTACTGAGTACTTGTTTCTCTATATTTTTACTTTCCTTTCCTTGTTAGCTGCCAGAGACCCCTAATGTCTCCAGGAAGCGAGGGCCTCCAAAGGACTCCTCTCCCGTGATTAAGACTCCTCGCTTATCTGGGAGGACTGCTAACCAGACCTGCAAGGTCGGTGTCCGTGCACAGTTAATAATTACAGAATATTGTCATTGGCTACATTAAAAACACTAAAGCCCTGCCCTGGATGCACTGCTAAATTTCTTTTTTTATCAACACTAATAATCTTGGATTAATAACAACAATTGCGATGATCCTATATATTACTTGTAATTACACAGTCAGTATGTGTCTGTAGATAAGGAATCGGTATACAGTAAATAGTAATTTCATAATGTTTTCATCCACATAATGGCACCAAAAGGTATTTTCTCTTTCCTTCTAAATATCGCTCTTAATTTTCAGTTTACGAAGAACAAATATTCCTTTCTCGCTCTCAGGTGTTGTTCACAGGCGTGGCGGGTGAGACAGGGGAGACGGCGCTGTCTCGCCTGGGAGGCAGCTTGGCCCAGGATGTGTGGGACATGACCTACCTGGTGACAGACAAGGTGCGCCGCACAGTCAAGTTCCTGTGTGCCATCGCCAGGGGAATCCCCATTGTGGACACCCAATGGCTACAGAAGGTTAGTTGACATGTTTTTTTGTTGTTGTGGCTTTCGCCTTTATTTTATATTTGTATGGAGGGACAGACAGTAGGCTGACAGGAAATGGGGAGAGAGATGGGGGGAAGACATGCAGTAAAGGCTGTCGGGATCGGGAGTCGAACCCGCGGCACACTGCCAGACTGGATTACCAGCCAAGGTGCCTGGACCACTGAGCCATGGCCCAGGCCTTAGTTGACATGTTTTGACAGTTAATGCTGGTCACGGGTACTATCTTTACATTCACTCTGTGATGCATACAGGCAGTACAGTGTATGTGTGCACACATACGTTACACACTAGGGCTGCACAAATACAATCCTGCGATGAACAAACTACCATTCGGCATATATACCAAATTCTCAACTTGCATCAATCTCTATGCTCACTACACAATTACTATATTTTTTGCACCAATAACACTGCTAACCATACAGAAAATCTGCACAGTCTGCAATCATTTTTTCCAGGAGCCAGAATCCAGCAGGTGATAATCTTCTGCGTAAGGACACAGAGGGATGTTTTATGCTGTGGCGCATGCAGGAGTCATCTAAGAGAGAGAGAGAGAGAGAATCGCAACATATGTTATATATTTTTTGAGGGGCGCTAGCCCCTCCTATATACAGGTTTAATGTTTGTCTTAGACACACATTAAAAACACCATTGACAATGGACAGAGTTCAATGTTTGTTTTGTCACTAACCAGTGATGTAAATAGGTTAATTTAAACTAAACTGCACGAGGAAGCTCGCTATGAAGATTGCGTCTTCTGACGTGATCACAGAAGCATTCTAATACACTCACAGGCAATCCATTGGCTGGGTCTGAGACTAAGGTGCACCTTGACCACCCCCCCAGGTAAAGGTGATAAAGGTGCCAATAAACCAATTAGTCTCCACTTCTGTGTAACTTCTCATGAAGATCACATGCATTGCTACAAAGTCTTGATTTCAGTGTGTTTGAGTTTACTAGGACAGGAGCGAATTCTGGTTCCACAAACTGCACCACTGGTGAGTTCCTGACTTTGGGGTTAAGAATTTCCTTGCACTATAAAATTCTATTGTTAATCAGACGGCCAGCAAACAGCCCTGATTAAAAATCTAGCAGCTACAGCTACACTATATTCTAGTGACAGCTAAGCTAGCTACTAGCTACAGCTACGCTGGCTACTAGTTGGACGGCCAGCACACGGCCCTGACTAGCCACAAGCCTGCTAAAGCTAAGCTAATAACAACTTAGCGTGGTTCCTGCAAAAGGACGCCCGGTGTTAGCTATTGTTAGCATCCCGCTAAGCTACCCTCCCCTCGTACTACTCCTGCTAACGGCCTGCAGAACGCCAAAGCAGTGATGTCGGGGAAGAGCAGAAACCAACGTCGCAAGGCTAACGATAAGCCCGCGGTGCTGCAGAAGCACTGTGAGACATGCTCCAACTGGATGGCCGGCGAGGACAAACACGAGGACTGTGTCCGTTGTTTGGGCCTACAGCACGCCTTCGACGCCGTTCATAACCCGGGTGCCTGCTCCCTGTGTGACGGCGTCGACGCACACATCATAACCCGCAGGCTAGTGCGTGCTAAGCAGTTCTTCGACGGAGCCATCCGACAACCAGAGCCGGCAGACGACCGAGAGGTGGACGACCAATTGGCGGAGGAGAGACGGGACGCATTGGACCCCGCTCGTTACTCTGAGGGTGATTATGCCGACCTACCGTCTACTTCCCGCGCGAAGCGGGCGGTTAAGAAAGCCAAACAAGCAGCTAGGAAAGCTCCGGCTGACGAGGTTACGGCTCCAGCGGCTGCCGACATCCCGCACTCTCCGCCTCGCCAACGTAGGAGGCGCACAGATCGTCATTCCCCCGTCAAGCAACACGCCGGCGATGAAGAACAGTCCTCGGAGGGAGACCAGAGCCAGAGCTCCAGCGGTAGCTCCTCTTCTTCCTACTCTGAGGGCTCTTCTGAGAGTGAGTCAGAATCGGAGTCTGAGGGACGCCTCAGAGCCACTCTCATCGCAGGAATGCAGCCTGAGACGGCGGCCCGGACTGAGCCCAAGCCCCGGGATGGGACCGAGGCTCTGGCTACAACAGCTCCGGATGAAACCGAGCCACAGAGCACGGCGGCGCCCGACACGGCACCCCAGACCGATGTTCAGAACCGAGCCCCTGCTCGGCCCCGAGTCGTCCTCGAGATGGACAAGTCAGAGCTCATTGATGTCTTCAAGAGGGCTACCGAACGCAGCGGTCTAACATGGCCAGCTGAAGCTACTCCAGCGGCGGCTGCGACGGACACGGCCTGGGATGATTTCGGCAAAGATCCGGACGCTCCCCGAGCCAAACAGATCCTACCCTTGGCTAAGGGTTTCACGGGGGCGCTCGGTGAATCCTGGGAGCACCCATACACCCACTCCTTCCTACCCACACATAAGAAAGAGCTTGATTGTGTCGCCATGAAGAAAGTGGGTCTGGAATCTCTGCCCGAGATGGACAGATTCCTGGCTTCTCATCTCCTACATGTCCCCGAAGTCGCCCCGCCAAAAGAGCCAAAATTCGCTCTCACACAGGAAAACGACATGTCCACAATGGTGAAGAAGGCATACGCGACGCTTACGGGCTCCGTGAAAGCCATCAACGCCATCACACTACTCCAGGGCTCTGTCTCCCACATCTTCAAAACATCGGGAGAGGCATTGAATCTGGAGCAGCTCTACGAGCTACGGAGGCTCCATAAAGAGGCGCTCGCGCTGACAAGGTACAACACGGAGATGACGGGAAAAGCAATGGCTACTCTAGTAGTACTAGAACGGGCTAGATGGCTAAACCACTCCGAAACCAAAGAGAGAGCCTCTCTCCTGGACCAACCCATCCTGCAAGATAATCTTTTCTCTGGCACGGTGGCCGATCTCACGGCCAGACACGAAGATAGAGAGAAAAAGAAGCAGGCGGCGCAGGCTTTCATGCCGACTGAGAAAAAGCCTCCGCCAGGTAACAAAAGAAATAGATCCTCGTACGGCCGCTCTATGAACCGGAGGGACAACGAGAGGGAGCGCGGCTCCAGGCCTCCTTTCAAGGCTCCAGCGGCTGCCAGAGCCCCCTCTGCTTCGGGAGGCCAGTGGCAACACCGACAGCAGTCACAGCAGGATCGCAAGAAGGACACCGGGCCTCACGGTCAGCCTCCTTCCGCGGCGGCGGGACGGAAGCGTCAACGCCACGCGCACAACAACAACAAGCAGCAGCGTAAATGACACTGCGCCGAGCCTCGGGAAGACGTTGATGGAATCCGTCTCCCTCCGCCCCCACGTTCTGGGAAGAGCTTACGCTTGCGGCGTAGTAGCCTCGGGCTTTACGCCACTAGCGCAGAGAGCACCGGACAGAATGAGCGTTGTTGCACCGATTTTTGCGAAAAAAATGTCGTTGCATACTGTACCTCCCCTGTCCCCCTCCCTGATTAAAATAAAAATGTTGTGTGGAACAAAATGTTTGAATCCTTACCAGAACACACGGGGTATGAGCCCACTGCCACGCAGGTCAATGAAACGACCCGCGGCAGTCGGACAAAACGCAGATATTTTGACAGCTCATCAGAGCGCTGCAAAAAGGCACAAGCACCATGCCAGTTTGATGGCCCCGTCGCTAGGGGGCGCCGTTTTACCACGGCAGAACATGGTGCCAGTGTTAACCAAGGTAAAATGCCTGCCGCGGGAGGCACCCACTCTAACTCAAAAAAGAGTAGGGCTGACAATAAATCCTCTGACGCGGTGCGTTTCAAAATGGATAGAGTGCGGCGCACACACCTGGGTGGTGGACACCGTGAGAAAAGGCTACAAGCTGCAATTCTCCGCAGAACCACCCACATTCGAGAAGATAATATTCTCTCAGGCAAGCGGACAGGCAGCCGTCATTTTGCGAGACGAAATAATTTCCCTGCTGGCCAAGAATGCCATTCAGGAAGTACCTCCAGATCAGAGCCTAAACGGTTTCTACAGTCGGTATTTTCTGGTAAAGAAAAAAGGGGGGGGAATGCGTCCTATTCTGGACCTCCGAGCCCTCAACCGATATCTGAAGGATTTTCGTTTCAAGATGCTGACCAATGCGGCACTGTTACGCATGATACGCAAAGGGGATTGGTTCACGTCAGTGGACCTCAAGGACGCCTACTTTCATGTCCCGATTTACCCGCCGCACAGGAAGTTCCTGCGGTTCGGTTTCGGAGGACGGGTTTACGAATACCTAGTTCTCCCTTTCGGGATGTCCTTGAGCCCCCGAGTGTTTGTAAAGTGTACTCAAGCGGCCATAGCCCCTTTGAGACAACGGGGAGTTCGCATAGCGAGCTATATCGACGACTGGCTCCTGCTTGCGCAGTCGGAAAGCGAGGCACGACTCCACACCAGCTGGGTAGTGAGTCACCTGCAGTCTCTGGGTTTCAGTCTGAACTACGAAAAGAGCGTGCTCATACCAGCGAGGTCAACAGACTTCATAGGTTTGACACTGAACTCTGTCACCCTCACGGCTCGGCTGTCACAGGACAGAATGACTTCCGTTCTGAAGTGCGCGAGCTCGTTCCAGGTGGGACGCAGGGTCCCTTTTCGTACGTGCCAAAAAATGGCGGGACTCATGGCTTCTGCTATAACCGTGTTACGGTTAGGCAGACTGTACATGAGACCTTTTCAGAGGTGGATGCTCTCACTCAGGGTGCCCAACGATCGTCGTCATCGCCTGGTTACAGTCCAAACGGAGTGTATATCGGCGCTACATCCATGGAGAGACAGGTCATTTCTTTCCGAAGGAGTGTCCATGGGTCTGGTCGTGTCGAGGAAGATCATCACTACGGATGCCAGTATGACTGGGTGGGGCGCCACCCACGAGGGCAGAACCGCCAGAGGAGTGTGGGGCGACGAACTGAGGACCGCCCACATCAACTACCTAGAGCTGATGGCAGTATGGTTAGCCGTACGACACTTCGAACCCCTCATCAAGGATTGTCACGTCCTGGTCAGGACGGACAATACGACGACCATGTGCTACGTCAACAAGCAAGGGGGTCTACGATCCCGTCTGCTGCATGCGCTAGCACAAGACCTGACTCTGTGGTGCGACACACATTTGAGGTCAATCAGAGCCTCCCACGTCCCGGGGATACTGAACAGGGGAGCGGATCTTCTGTCCAGAGGGAGGTGCCACTATGCGGACTGGTCCCTACACGACGCGGTGGCAGCTCAGCTCTGGGACAGGTTCGGCCGACCACAAGTGGACCTGTTCGCCTCGGGGGAGAACGCGAAATGCCCGGAGTTCTTCTCCATAGCGGGACAGGAGTCTCTGGGCCTAGACGCGCTAGCGCACGTCTGGCCCAGAAGTCTGCTGTACGCGTTCCCTCCCATTTCCCTGATATCTCCAGTCCTGGAGAGAGTGAGAACCCAGGGCCTGGCGGTAATACTGATAGCTCCAGGGTGGGGCTCTTGGAGGTCGGAGATATCACCTCTCCTCTACGACCATCCGTGGCAAATCCCGCTGCGCAGGGATCTGCTGACGCAAGCGAAAGGGGAAATCTTCCATCCACGGCCGGAAGACCTGGATCTATGGGCTTGGCCCGTGAGAGGATGAACCTGGACGCGGAGGGCCTGCCGCAGGGTGTCATCGACACTATACAGAGTGCGAGGGCTCGGTCGACCAGGGAGGCCTACGACGGGAGGTGGCGTGCGTTTGAGAAATGGTGTCTACAGACGCAGGCGGTGCCTTTTCAGGCTTCTGTGAAAGTGATTCTGTCTTTCCTTCAGAGTCTGATGGACAGGGGCCTGTCTTACAACTCCCTGAAGGTCTACCTGGCGGCTATTTCAGCCTGCCATGTTGGATTTGGGAATGGCACTGTCTGGGTGCACCCTCTAGTGCGTCGGTATATGGCCGGTGCCATGCGCCTTCTCCAGGTACCGAAGTCTATGGTTCCTTCGTGGGACCTCGCACTGGTTTTGGACTCCTTGTCTCGGCCGCCATTCGAGCCGTTGGAGTCAGTGGAGCTGCAGTTTTTGTCGTTGAAAACGGCGCTGCTGCTGGCGTTGGTAACTGCTAAGCGGGTCGGTGACATTCACGCTTTTTCAGTGAGCGAGGAGTGCACACGTTTTTCCGTGGACAGGACGAGGGTGGTCATTACGACCAACCCGGCTTTTGTGCCTAAGAACCAGTTGACCACCTGTATACCGGTGGACCTGGTGGAATTCTGTCCTCCTCCCTTTTCCTCGGCAGAGGATGAGAGGAGGCATACTCTGTGCCCTGTACGGGTTTTACGGACTTACATGGACAGGACGGCGGCACACAGGAAGACAACTCAGTTGTTTGTGTCCTGGGGCCCCAAGACCTTGGGCAAGGCAGTATCCAAGGTGAGGATCTCACAATGGATAGTGGAAGCCATAGAACGATCTTACTCGGCCAGGGGTTTGCAGCCTCCCATAAGGGTGAAGGCGCACTCCACGAGGGGTATGGCGACGTCCTGGGCTCTCTCCAGGGGAGTGTCTATCCAGGAGGTGTGTACGGCTGCAAGCTGGGCATCCTCCTCGACGTTTGCCAATTTTTACAGATTGGATGTGACGGCTGCGCCAGTGGCGCATGCTGTCCTCAGCGTGGCTTCGAAGTAAGGTTTGGATCTGTCGGGCCTCTGATTGGAGTGGCCCTGGGTCCGAGGTTCCTTCCTTTTTTTCCGCCGACCCCTTGAGCCGGGTGGTTTTTCGCTCCCGTCACCCTACAGGCAGAGGTCGGGACCCGTGAGTCTAGACTTTGTGGTGGCAAGAAGGGAGTGTATCGGGTCTTCATAGCGAGCTTCCTCGTGCAGTTTAGTTTAAATTAACTATAGGTTACGAAGGTAACCCTGGTTAATTAAATAAACAAGCGAGGAAGCTCGCCAAAACGCCCTTCTTGTAGGCAATGCCTCATGAGAAGGTTCCACATGTTTGAAGTGGAGACTAATTGGTTTATTGGCACCTTTATCACCTTTACCTGGGGGGGTGGTCAAGGTGCACCTTAGTCTCAGACCCAGCCAATGGATTGCCTGTGAGTGTATTAGAATGCTTCTGTGATCACGTCAGAAGACGCAATCTTCATAGCGAGCTTCCTCGCTTGTTTATTTAATTAACCAGGGTTACCTTCGTAACCTATAGTTTTCAATGTAATGAGTCCCAGGATGCAGGGATGTTCTTTTAGATTTATATGGTTATAATGTGGTTATATTCATGTAGAAAACAGAAGAAGACATGATTATTACAACTAAAGCAAGCAAAAAAAACGAGAATAAAAAACAGTACAGTAGTCCATCCCGTGGATGCAGAGGTCGTTTTATTGCGTCCCTTAACTCTAAACTGTGTTTTGGGATGCAAAATGCACCCTATTCTAATCTCTGCTAACACAAACAATAAATACCATTAACAATGAAGAGTTTAATGTTTGTTTTGTCTGTCACTGAGCAAATCGGCATATGCATGTTATGTTATGATATAGTATCGCGGTGATGTAAGATGATAATGGTTGGTAAAGCGCCCCTCACTTCACACGGGTGTGATTTTTAAATATTTAACTTATACCGTAATAATGGAAGTCAATGGGGCTCGGATCGGACTGAAACCTTGCCTAAATTTAAGATTTGGAGTCACACATCATGTCATAGATATAGATGAAATAGACAACTGACGTCACTGGTTGGTCACATGCCATTCCCATGTGGATCATGAGATGCATGCAATGTGATTGTTTGTCATAGATTGGCTGTGTTGTAATGGAAGGCAATCATAAAAGATGCAAACACTGTAATAAACCTATTTTGTTTCCCAAGAAAGACACTTAACGCTAATCATGGCTAATAATCGTGATCACAACATTGTGGACTTTGCAAGTAATGTGGCTTTCTTTCTCTCTACTAATTTAATAAACATCTCTCTCTCTCTCTCTCTCTCTCTCTCTCTCTCTCTCTCTCTGTCAGTGTGGTAAAGCTGGGAGCTTCCTTCCTCCTAATGGATTCATTGTGAAGGACACAGAACAAGAGAAGAAGTTTAAATTCTGTCTCCAGGAATCCCTAAGCATGGCCAGTAATCAGCCTCTCCTACAGGTATCCACTAACTCGCTCTGTCAGACTGTCATGTACGAGACCCATTTGTTTGTTTATGGATGCGTTGTGTGTGTGTTTATGGATGTGTGTGTGTGTGTGTGTTTATGGATGTGTGTGTGTGTGTGTGTGTGTTATATCTGGGCCTCGATGATGACTCGGTGATGATGACACATCTTTCCCTTGTTTGTTTTGTGCTGATACGCTTTTTATATGCTATAGTATTCTATTCCCTTTTTATGTGTGGTCAACTCATTTTACAAACTGGCCAAAATACACATGGTGCATGGTTTAGTTGACAGGTTCTCACTGTAGGGCCGTTGATGGGGTTCTAGGGGTTCCCCAGCTAAATGATTGATATTTAGGAAGCAGGTATAAACCTTATGAGGCTGAGTGTACAAATGGAACCAAATATTACCGTTCCATTTGTGCCCTCTTAGAGTTAAATTAACACTGAGGAGTTTACATTATAGATTGGGGTCCCAGCGATAATTTATTTTGATCAAATGGGGGTGCATACTTAGTTTAGACTAGTCATTGGTTATAGACATGGGTTAAGGTTAGGTTTAGGTGTGTTGCCCCGTGGGAGGTTAGGTTTAGGGTGAGGGTTTGAGATAGGTTGTAGTTGTAGGACTAATGCCTGGTCTAACCAATGACTAGTCTAACCCAAAAACTGTCTAAACTAAGTACTGCACCCGATCAAATGTGGCCTAATGCATTTCAAACCTGGGTGTCCTGAAAATATAAAAGGTGGGGAATCTGAGCTCGTTGGTCGAGAGGCACAGTGCCCGTTGTTTCCCATCTTTCTGAGGCTTGTGGGGAAGCCAGTGGACCTCAGCTATAATGTAGCGGTTGTATTTTACCGGCATTTCCCTCCAACGGAAGTGGACAGTTACTGTATGTTGAGTCTTCATTAGACTCATTAGGGAGCCTCCTCCTGTGTCATAATGGTGGGTGGTTAATGGGAGAGTTAGGGATGCGTCAACACGGATACAGATCCTGGTTCAGGTGATGCTCATCTAGACTGTAAAGCCCCAAGTTAATTTAACTCTTTGAATGTAAAAAGTGCCACATTTCGTTAATTATCAGAGAGATGCATGGTGGCATGTCAGAACTCAAAGCAGGTATGCGAGTCCTTTCTGTCTCTTTTTACACATATATGAATGTTGGGTATAGGGGAGATAATTGGAAGTTATTTTCTAAAACGGTGCTTTATACAAAAAGAAAATCAACCAGGTGCTCGATGGAGATAAAAACTAATAATAGTAAAGTAGGATCTGGTGCTGCAAGGATCAGTGGGACTGGAATACTAACGAAAAGGCGGCGATCCCAAGGCTTATTTTAACTTTTCTAAATAAAGTACATTTATTTTTATCCACCCTCTCATCATTTTTTAACCTTTTGAGTGCTTGGATCGCCGCCTTTTCTTTAGTGCTTAATACTAGTGGTCTTATACGAGTGTATCAGACTGTTTACTGACACATGGATGTGTACTACGATACAACAAATATTATATTATATACTAATAAATTATAACTATAAAGGTGGTTGCACACTGGACGCGTTTTTCAGAAAACCGATGGAGAAACGCCGCTAAACATCCGTGCAGGGACCTTAACTCTCTTTCTTCTCTCTCGCTCAGGGTTATGAAATCCATGTCACAAAGTCAGTTCAGCCAGAGCCAGTCCATATGAAAGACATCATTTGCTGCAGTGGAGCTAAATATCTACCCAAGATGCCCACTAAACACAAGGTACCATTTGGAGTTTTGGAGTCGAGATAAGTTAATGAGCACCTTGTTTTTCTTTGCTGCTTTCATGTCACTTGCAAAGTTTCAAATGTATTTCCTATATTTCTATATTTTATTCATCTTGTGTCATTAGTTGTTTTTTTGTCCCTCTACACCAAATCTCTTCGCTGAAAATAGCGGACCTATACAGGATCACAGTATACGTTACAACGTTAGCACTTTATAGTACACATGTATAATATATGATATAGTATAGTATGTATAGTTAACATAGATACTCCACTGTTACGTTCTTAGTCTACGCATGATTCATGATAACTACTTCTTATATATGTGATGTATGCCATGCTTTTGTTATTGCTTAATGTAAGTCGCTCTGGATTAAGAGCGTCTGCTAAATGCCTAAATTGTAAATTGTAAATTGTAACGCATTGCACTGCGTTGTGAGCTTGTTGTAGATCTGCTGTTTTTGTCAAGTGTTTGCCCCAGAATACGGACACTAGGGTTCATGTGGTTAACCCATTTTGGGGCGGGAACCCCTTTTGGTGTTAGCATTATGTTATGCTTTAGCTATTGAAAAATAGCAGATCTACAAGCTCATAGCGCGCCACCGAGTGGCGCGCTATGAGCTTGTAGGTCTGCTATTTTTGAAAAATCGAAGAACGACTGACATAGAAACATAGCTTTTTCAGAAAACTGTCAGGATGTAGAAGACATTTTTAGAATCTGATCTCAGGTCAGAATGGGTTGAACTGGCTTCTCCTGAAATAACCAGGGTGCCGTTTCTTTCTCCCCGTCTATCTCAGGCCCACACGGTGGTGATCTCGTGTGAGGCGGACTGGGCACTGTGCCGCCCGGCCCTCTCTGCCTCTCTCCCCATCGTCACCGCCGAGTTCATCCTGACGGGGATCCTTCAGCAGAAGGTGGACTTGGAGACCCACACCTTGTCGATCTCCGCCGCCAACTCCAGCCCCCTGCAGGCTGCAGCAGGCAGAGGGAGGGGCAAGAAGAAGGCATAGGGTCAGCACTGGCAGTGTAAACTCAGAGTAATCTAGTAAGAGAGTGGTGACACTAGCGTTGACTCCGTTTGTAACAATGGGGAAGTGCTCATTCTATCTCAATGGAATAGTTCCAATGTTTGGAACTATGGCCCATAGGCATCCACTTTGCGGCGAGATCAAAGCGTGTCGCCACACTCTCTTACTATTCCACTCGGTAAACTCTGTAAACTAAAACTCAGAGAGAACAAATATACCACATTTGACCACAATTGTACCGATCCCGGTACTGACACCTCACCCCTGAGCTTACATGTACCCTTCACTGTCAGTGACTTTTAATAATGCAGCATATGCAGAGGTAGTTGAATCTTGGATGCTTATACATTCCCATCCAAATCAAAGCAGACTTGTTTTTAACTGTAACCTGTGAGTGCCTGCATTTGATTTGAATGCTGAACTGTTTTTGTTCTTGTCTTTTTTAAATCTTAAGAACAACATGGAATGTATCTTTAAACAAATGTTCTATAGGTACAGTGATGAATGTTCTGCAAACGTACCAGAGATGACCCTTAATTCTTCAAGTGGTGTAGGCCCTATGTCTTAGTTTATATTCAAACTGATTGATGAACAGATGATTGTACCGATGCTGCTTCAATGTGTGTATGTATTGTATTATCTCTGCTGTCTTTAATAAAATAAACATTTTGTACATGAGCTATGCTTTTTAATATTACCATATAGGCCTACATTAATATTTATATATTTTCGCCTTTGCAAATTCAATGATGATCATTCTGCAATGTGCATGAAGACGTGCCTGTATAAGTGCCATTGAGCAAGGCACTGAACCACCTGCTCACTTGTGAGGTATTTTCTTCCACCATGTTAATGAGTGGTCTCTGTTGACATCTTTCGAGTCATATTAAGATTTTGTTCACAACCATACAGTAGGCTAGGCTAAGGCTACCCTGCATTGCTGTAGGCTAACTTTATTTTTTTGATAGAATTATATAAAGGGGAATTATGCTGCATTAAAATCCATCCTTTAGATCCGTTCTTTCCTATTGAAAGCATAATGTTCCACCAACTGAATAGGCTATGCTGTATTAAAACCCCTATCCATCCATAATGCAATTAGCCTACAAAGGAATAAAGGATATCCTGTCCTGTGGTGAATTAATTTGTTCTCATGTTTTCTGTTCTGACTGTCAACACGTTTGAATTGGCTTTAACGGGGCCACGTCACATCACCCATATGCCACGGGCTCTTTATAATTAAATTAATTCACACCGAGGAAAAGGCACCTCGGGGTGTGAGGCCGATATTTACCGACATCACTCGAGTGACTCCGATCGTGAGCAGCAGAGTCCGACATATTCTCAGCATCTTCCAAATCTTCATCCTTTAGTAGCCTACAGTTTGGGGGCGAGGTTGAGAGAGGGAGAGGCGCTCAGACGGAGAGAGAGACCAAGAGACAGACAGAGAGTATCTAGGCTATAAGGCAACGATTTCTTTTGACTTATGATCTCATACCGAAGCCTCCACTAGAGAAGTCAAATCATGCCATTGAAGGTAAGTGAACTGGAGATGTGTTATTTCTCATACGCATGTTGGACGGGTCTTTCCATGTGCATGTGTGGTGGCGCGTGACGGGTTAAATTCTGCAGTCTTTGGGTAGACATGCTTATCGGCTGTCCCAAGCAGCCCGCTGCTTTATTTGGACTTTAGGCATATATTTTTGTGCATTTTATTTTTAATTTAGATAGCATATCGGCTTATATGGAGGAGAGGTATGAGAAAGAATCTGCCCATCCCATTTGTTTGCTGGAATGAATGGTCCAAGACTGGAGGATATGTTTAATTAATTCCAGTCTAGTGCAGATTGCTTATTGCAGATTGCTTAAAAAGTTGCTAGGCTATTACGCATAGGCCTAATCCATATTTCTACAATTTGGCACAGATTATTTAAAATATGAATGCGCATTGCATGGCGG
>NC_136811.1:14949116-15080867 GCF_951216825.1 Electrona antarctica
GGCCAGGAACATCTGTGGGATCCTCTGTTTTACTTCAGGCATATCCTGCAGGGGCACCTAATCAATAGACTTGATGGTGGTACAAGGCCAGCTGGTCGCAGGGTGGTAATCAATAGACTTGATGGTGGTACAAGGCCAGCTGGTCGCAGGGTGGTCATGGCAAAACACACAAACAGTCCAATATGCCCCTGTAAAAGGAGAAGACTTCTGAAAGAATGATAGTGTCTTTTGTCATAGCCTCAGAGGTCTTAAATTAAATCGAGACATGCTATTAAACCACGATGACACTTTCATTTGTTATCTAAAAGGGTCGTTTTGTTCCACAGGCAACTTTTTTGTCTCCACGTCCAATAATACCCTCTAGGCAATGGGGGGTCAATTGAATTTGCTGCAGACCGCAAAGATTGACTGCAGCTACAATCTCTTTAGGGAGTTTTTTAGACCAGCCTATTAGATAACCTAATTTGATTCCTAGTGAAACTTGGTACTTAAAGCATGCACAGGAGAGAAACGGTGAAATGGAGAGAGAGAGGAAATAAGAAAGAAAGAAAGGAAGAAATAATAGATCATTTGGATAGATAGATAGTATAGCCTACTTTGAGAGTACCTGTTTACTGTGTGGAATGGTCAATGTAATGATTATGGGACAAAGACAATTTGTTGGTTCAATAAAGGAGAGAACACACCAATATGGAATAAGCGAATGTTTATTGGAAAGATTTTGGCAGCAGTTTAGCAAAATGGCAAAGGCAAAATTATGGCAGAGCATTATTTTGGCGATTAGACTCCAATTGCATTTATTGAATAAGATTAGCTTTTAATAGGGAGAACCCCCCCATTGGAGCATTGAAGTCTAGACGCTGGTGGTGGCAGCTGAGCAGATGAACCTCCTTCCTTCTCAACACTAGATGACAAGGTGGAGTTGGGGATGGAGGTGGGTTGCTTGTTGCAGACTGAAAAGAGAAGGGCAAAGTGTCAGAGGCAGAGATATTTAAAGGCGGAGTCCAATCACCTGATTGGCTGCTGCGAAGTGCTAGGATTTGAGAACAGATAATGATGAGCCATGATAGTGCTGAAAGGCTGAATGAAAGCGTTGGTTAAGATCTTCCTTATTGAACCTACGCTAAAAGCTACATTTGTGTGATCAACCAGTATTATTACAGTACCTTGAAACATCAACTTTATTATAGAAATGTGAAATTTCCATTTGGGATCATTTCTTTAGGTAGCACTACAGATATACAGTAGGCGTTTTCATCACACAATATTTTCCTTGGCTGATAAGTTGTGTAACATGATGTAAGGGTATACGTCTTTAGAGTCGGTGCTAGCTTGACACCTGCATGGGTGGCATGACAATGAAACAGAATTATCTATCAATAAACAACACAAACTGTATGAATTGTCTTTTGGTTGGATATAAAAGACTCTGTAGCATTTCTTCAGATAAGGTGAAACCCATATGACTGAATTTGGCATTTCTGTTTCATTCACATTGAGACAGCGATCAGAGAGACAGGGGTGGGCGATGTGACATGCAGCAAAAAGCCTCAGGACCGTGGCCTGTTTACTGTGCAGATGTGACTTCACATCTGCATTTAGCGTACTCAAATCTAGAGCTCAGGCCACTACGCGTCCCTCTCACCTACGTCACACCTCCGATCTGACTGATATGCCCATATGGAAGATCTCTGTATCAGTCAGTCCTTGTCCCTTTTATACCCATATATGGACGGATGTTTTACTGTGCGTGCAACTGAATAATAGTGAACATCACAAATGAGTGAATATTATTAAGGTAGTCTTTGATAGGCCTACGTTTGTTGGGTGAAAGGCACAGGGGGGAGGTGCATTTGGTATAGGCCGGATGTGTTTAAAAGCAATGAGCACAGATGTCTGCTCATCGCCCTGTTGTTGGAAATGTGTAATGTGTGAGTCACTTGAATCGATGAGTCATGACGTTGAAGGGATCCATAGAACTCAGAGAGATCGTCTTATTACTCGTGATCGTCTTATTACTCGTGATCAGTACACATTGAGCATTTGAGTTTGAAAGACCACTGTCTTTCAAACTCAAATGCTCAATGTGTACTGATCACGAGTAAAAACCAGATACAAACCAACAGTGCCACAGTGTTAAAGCGATGGGAGAACAGAGCATTTAAAATGCTTCACTGTCCAAATATATTTTGTCCATCACTGGCACTCATTTTGACTTTACAAAGACTTGCATTGAGAGCAAGTTTTAGTTCATTCTTCAGATGGCATTCCAGTTGTTTGGCTCTTAAAGTTTTAAATGAACTCCAGACAACTGGATAGGGATATTTAGCCAGATTGCTGTTTAGCAATGCAGTGCGTGCGTGCGTGCGTGCGTGCCTGTCTCTTGTATGTAGTGTTAAGCTAATATACAGAAAATAACAATACCCAGTTGAAGATGATGTATCCTAGCCTGGGCAACATTCCTTGCCATTCCTTTTCGGGTTTATGATCCAGTCGGGAGCAGATGGTAACTTTCGTCATGTTGTAGTCAATGATTTGCAGTCATCAGGCAGGAAACCACATGCCGGAATCAGTACCCTGTACCCAAAATAATTCCTGCGTCATAATTTTAGGGCCTACCCAATAAAATCCTTGATGCAGCGTAGTTTTGCTGATTGTTTAAATATAAATGTGAGTGTACTTTCCAGAGACTATTTAGCGTCTGTATACCTTTGTTGTCCCACAGGGAAATTCTATTTTATTGGGTAGGCCCTAAAATTATGATCAGTTGTTGTTGTGGTTTTCTGCCTGATGACTGCAAAGTGACTACAACACAACATGAGGTAAATTACCATCCGCTCCAGACCGGTTCACACGGCGATTTTGGAACACAGACAGACCAGGCTTTCCACCTCGGAGGAAAGTCTGGTCTGTCTGTGTTCCAAAATCGCAGTGTGACGCGAGTTTAGATGTATCCTAATTGCTTAAACTCGAAACAGAAGAGGGGCATAGAATAAGATTAACACAAGCATGTGGAAGCATGATAGAGAATGACCTTTGCTTGTTTACATGTTTAGGCAGTTAGTTATAGCTGATAGTCTTTACAAAAGGTGGCCATACGTGAAGGAGTGGAGAGGCTGTCTGGGAATCAAAAGGCTGGCACTTCGCCTGCACGGCTCGCCCAGTCTACGTGTTGAAGTGTCAGTGAGCAGGACACTGAGAGCTCCCTCCTGTGCGCTCATCTGAGTCTACTGAGCAGGCATCTGCTAGGTGAAGCCGTACAAGCAAAGAACAAACAAAATAGGTCCCCCCAGGGACCAGGAAATACTCCATTTCCCAAGTGATGTACAACCTGAGAATAACCTTCCAATTCCTTAACACCAAGCAACAGTGCAAGACTAAGAACTTTGTTTCCTATGGTGATCCAGCCTAGGACATACCCACAGACTGGTTGTCGGAGGGTTTCGACAACTTGGGATGCCCGCGCCCAAAGACAAGGCATGCAAGGCTGGCAAAGTGTGCCATCTCTGCTGCCCTTTATGGCGGAGCTGCCACTGCTTGTGCCCAAGGAGTGCTAAGTGACATGTGTAATTAGGCCTATATCATGAGGACATATCCATGAGTTTGTGAATGTAACCTTTACTGCACCTAAAATATTTGTGTTTCTGTATGCATTGTTAAACTGTGTGTGTGTGTGTGTGTGTGTGTGTGTGTGTGTGTGTGTGTGTGTGTGTGTGTGTGTGTGTGCTGTATCTGCATAGGCCCAAGAGAAGATGAGAACAGCGGCCAGCGTGGTTGCACTGAGCTTTCTGCTCAGTACAGGTACTGTAGGACTTCATGTCATGTTATTGATGTTCTTCTGTATATACTCTTAAAACAGAAATGTGTCGTGTGTCTTTTGTCACTTGTCAGTGTGTGAATTTCTCATTTTTACATCAACTGAAATGTTACACTGAATTAATTGGCAAGTCACAAACAAAGTCTATAGTCTAGGTAACTTTGTGTCCCTACAGTAGAGGCGAATATTCACAAAAAATAACATCTACACCCATAGCATTGCTTTAACTTGTAGATTGGCTATTTTAGGCAAATATATTTGGTGTAGAGGGAAAAAGGAGGGGCCTAGTTCCCTGGGGGACTCCAGTCAATTGAGTATAGGGCTTAAGTGCTTAAAGACGCATATTAAAGACAATATATTTGCAGTTAAAGGTTGTAAGATGATGTTTAACTTCAGCATTAACTATTAATTTAGCTTCAAGGCATAAAGTCATCTTTTGTTGAAGGACGCTGTCTCTCTGTAGTAGGACAGTAACATTGATGATCTGAATTAGTGTTGAAAATCTGTCTTTTTTTCCCCTTATAGCTCTTTCTGCCCCTGTGAAAGGTAAGATTTAATCTCTTGTACTAGTGAATCTTCTTTATATGAATTTAACGCCATGCACTTTACTTGCCCTCCTATGTTTCATTGTTAATTCATATTGAGAGAATACATTCTAAATAAACCATGGACCTTTGCTAAAATAATATATTCCTCGTAATTTCCCTCCACTGACACGTCCCTCCAAAATGTCCCCCTAGAAGAGAAGTCTCAGACCAAGTTCCATGGAGATGATTTCCACATCCCGTTGACCTCCCTGGCGGTGGAGGTTACGTTCCTCCGCACCAACTTGGCTCGTGTGCCGGAGGCAGTGCTGATGAAGTCAGGCAACACGGTGGGGACCAGGGCCAAGCTCAACCGCCAGCTCATGTTCCTGATGCTGGACAATGTGGCCGAAACAGACGAGGGCGTTTACACGGTGAAGAACCCAGAGACACCAGATGAAGTCCAACGCATTGCGCTCATCGTCCGAGGTATCAGTGTAGAGTGACCATGGCTGCTCTGTAATGTGGGGCACGCGTTAATCCGACATCCCGTTAGTCCAACATACGTGGCCGGTTAAGACTCACCCGTGACCTACGCATGCGGTTATGGTTATGGTTATGGTTAGGGTTAGTGATGCATGCGGTTATGGTTAGGGTTAGTGAGGCATGCGGTTATGGTTAGGGGTAGGGTTAGTGATGTCGGATTATTGGGACATCAGGCTAACGCTACGTACCCCTCTGTAATATTGCTATTTCTAATATACGAGATATGTACAGTAGCAGCAGCCATTGTAATGATGGGTAAACAGTAATAACACTTTAAGTGGGAGTGTGTTTCATTTACTGTACGTGTTGTTAGTGTACGGTCATACAGTACATGTGCAAGTAATACAGGGGAGTAGTAGTAGTAATGGCCTGCTGAGGCGAAATCCTCGTCAAAGTTCACCAAAGTAAAAATCCACAAGAGGCAGGAGAGGCAAATCATTTGCTTTGCCACTGGACGTTTCGCCCCTTGGAATAGAAGCGAATGGCAGGCGAATCTTTAAGTATTCATGTGTGTGAACGTACTCTTAAGTCTTAATTGCTCAAACGAAGTTCAGCGAGGTCAAAAGAACAAAATTACATTATTGCTGAGAAAGTGAACAAATGCGTTACCATAGCAAAGTTTGTTTCATCTTGCTCGTGCAATCACTGCAATGTCTAAGTAGCCAACACCACCAGATTATTCTGAAACCAAAGGTAGGCTAGCTACTCTTGTTTTATTTCCACAATCTGCCAACAAGGAATGGACCGTTTTTAGGTCGGCTGAGGAGGTCAGTGTACAAACTCTGTCTTGACTCTTCGCTAACTGAGGAACAAGCAGATGGCAGTTAATTCATGGAGAGAGATAGCATGCTCTGTCGCCAGAAATGGAGAAATCCCCAAGAATAATATTTCAAAGAACGTCGGAGCGGGGGATGAAAACAAACTCCCCGTTTCAGTGCTGTATACAGTCGGATGGGTCTAATGTTCAGCAGTCAAAGCAGAGCTGCATTGAGTATAAAACATGTACGTCCTCAGATAAGTTGTTGTATGCTGCCAGACTTACTGTGTGCCAGCATGGAATTAACTGTACAGGAGCTGTCCGTGCTGGCACACAGCAACACCCAAATAAGAACACACCGTCAATGAATGTTATTAACTTCAGCTGTGTTTACCCATCACGATGGCTGCTGTGAAAAGGGTCGGCTATATAGTATGCCAATGCTGTACCAATCTCACCGTCATTTCGGTATTACATCTATGCGCACGTTTGTTGACTCTTGAGAATGTATTGTACACAAATCATGGGCCTATAAGTGAACCAAACATCCAAAAGGAAAGGTGTCCATTTGATCACATGAATGACACTCATCATCTCACCTTCACCACAAACTAGGTTTTAACACATTCGTTAAATTCCATTTTGAAAAGGGTTTATACAAGGGATAGTTACATCAGATCCTGCATATTTGTAATTACCAGACATATTTACCATCAGGGTAACCCTTCATTTTACGGTATGGTAATTACCAGGTAACTTAATGTGGGTAGCCTCATTTTGCTGCACTGAGCTCACTTGGCATGGAGTCCACAGTACAGCACCTGCACCAAGGACTGAGTGCATTGGAACTGCAGTGCCCACCAGCAGAACCCAATGAGATCATACAGAATCTGTCCCTGTAGCGGACCCAGCTGGCCTTTTAAGGATGAAGTGTGAACTGATGATTTTGAAGTTGCTTTATTCATAGATCAACGTAGAACTGGGACAGAAATAGAATACAATATATCAAAGGTCATAAATCACTACAATATAATCCATAAACAGTTCCAATCTCAGGCACAAAATACATTTTCCATGCATCACAAGTAAGACGTGCGAACGCGAGAAGCGAACGCAGCTCGTAAATTGCAAAAACAACAATTAGAATAAATTACGTAATTTTTTAAGGTTTTTTTTAAGTTCTCTTTTTTTGTGGTTTTTTTTAAGTTAAGTTTTTTTTAAGTTTTTCCTTTTTAAGTTTTTTTTTTAAGTTAAGTTTTTTTTTAAGTTAAGTTTTTTTAAAGTTAGTTTTGTGTGTGTGTGCGTGCGTGCGTGCGTGCGTGCGTGCGTGCGTGTGTGTATGTGCGTGTGTTTTTGTGTGTGATACAGCTGCGCCCTCTGGTGGTGGGCGGGTGGTGTTACCGCGTGACAGACACACAGACAGACAGACAGACATGATCTGCTGGGTCTCATAGTTGCGTTCGCAACTAAAGTACATTACACAATACATAAACAGCCTTCTGCATACATTTTCACAATAATACCAATAACAGTGCAAGCAAATCAATAAAATACCTTGTCCCCCTTGCCAGCTATAGTGCTATCTTCTGTGTGTGGCATCAGTTCGTTCCATGGTTAGTTGGCATTTGACCGTTCCTTTGGCCTTCCTTTCCTTAGCCATCCACATAACCAACAAACTTTAGCCACACCAACTCCAGTGCCACAGCTGAGCTGGGTCCCAATTATCTGATTCTCATCAGCTGCGATCAGTTGTTGGCACAATGTCTTCAAATTAATAGACTTCCTGTTCAATGCCTCACAACACTGTGAATATATACTAAACAATAAAAGTATTACCTGTGGGTCCGTTACAGTCCCTACACTGTAAATTATACTTAGTTTCTTGCCGGCCGGCATACATCTACTTGTAGATCGGATATTTTCGATCAAGCCCTTAAAATCCTGTGCTAATTTAACATTGATAGACAATGTCAAGATTGAGCAGAATAAAGAGTACATTTTCACTGGATTTTGCAGTACAAATGTTGGGAGTTTTTTTTTTACTTGTTTCCCAGATTACATATTACCTACTGAAACTGAAATCAATACAGTGGATGATTGAAATTCAGCGACATCATCTGTGCCTACAAGATTTGTGGAATAATACAATAACATTGAATGGACAATATGGGGCACGGTGGAACAGTCGGTAGTGCTGTCGCCTCACAGCTAGAAGGTCCTGGGTTCGATTCCCGCTGGGGACGCTGTGGGCGCTGGGGGTGTGTCCTCTCCTCCGCAGCATCAGTGCCCATACCCGAGGCGGGGTTGGCGAAAGGGCCTTTCTGTGTGGAGTTTGCATGTTCTCCCCGTGTCCCCTAGGGTAGGTACCCTCACAAAAACATGCAGTAATCCTCCTGGTCTCTAAACTACCTCCCCCTGGCCAGCCAGGGCGCCTGATGGAGGGGAAAGGAACTGGTCGGAATAACGTGTTCCTTCCATGTGCTACGTCCAGCCGGGGAAACTCCCCACTGTCAGGTGAAAAGAAGCAGCTTGGACTATTCATGCATAGAAGGAAGCATGAGGTCAGTCAGCTGCCCCCCCAGGTTGGCAGAGGAAGTGTAGCGCCCAGGATTACATTAGATAATTGACACTGCATGGGTGAAAAAAGGGGTTACAAAATTGTGGGATACATTTCTTTAAAGAAAAAAAGGACATTTAATTCTAATGGTGTTTGGGTTAGGGTGGGCCGGTGGGGTTTGAGTAGAGCTTTTAATCTCACCCGCATGTATCAATTAATATAAAATGTATAATTTAGGAATGCAGCAGATGCTCTAAATTATAGTCATAGAACAAAGTCCAAGGTCTGAGTGATTGAGGAATTATAAAGTAACTAGAAGCTCGACCCACCCACCTGCAACATGCTTTTTCTAATCACTTGAATCCCATTAGGCTATATTTACCATATCATTTTATCCTCCCCTATATAACTCTGTGAGTCAAGGAGAAACTTCACTTACTGGAAGGAAATGTTTGGACATTAGAGATGAGATAACCTCTGATTGAGTCGAGTCTGTTTTTATCTGATCTCCTGTCAGTGTTAGCGTCGTATGGAGTAGACATCGGATCTGCCATTTGTGTCGCATCAGTCAGCCACCACCGTTGACTTGCGGCACCGTGGAACTGATGCATTGTGGTCTGAAATGGATCTCTGCACTTACCCCCTTTCAACCATGGCAGTCCTATTTTGGGCATGCCATTAAGACAAAACATTTCAAATAAAATTCTAACAATTTATTTGACTTACTGACCATCCCTGTGACCTCATTTATACCTTCTGTTTTCTTTCTTTTGTGTGTGAGTGAGTGAGTGAGTGCCCCATCCTTTTATTGAATTTTCCACCTTTCTTTTTTCGTAAATATAAAAATACAAAAATCTAATTTCACAATTTGCAAAAATAACAGATTAATTGTGTGACTTGTTCACACACACACACAAACACAAACACAAACACACACACACACACACACACACACACACACACACACACACACACACACACACACACACACACACACACACACACACACACAACGGCTCAAAAACACTGAAAGAGAACTAGGCTCAATGCATCACGGGAGAGGACTGCAGTGTAACAGGATGTGGAAGAAACGCCATATGGAGCCGGCAATGTGCAGAGAGATGGAACAGGCACAAATGTGTGCGTGCGTGTGTGCGTGCACCTGCATAATATGTGTGTTTGCAGCACTGAACAGCGTGCAGCAAACCCCAGCCAGTAATTATGCGGTTCTTTAACTGTCAAACCAACCCCCCATCCTTCCCTCCCTACTGTTTAGCCTGTCTTCATCCTGTCTTTATACTCCTCAATTTGGGTTCCATCCTCGCCTCCTTGTTCTAGCCTCCGTGATATGTATGCATCGCTGCTCCTTTATTCTCTGCGCTCAAATGTCGTTCTCTCTCTTAAACGACCCTTGCTTTCTTCCTGCTTCATCACCCTGCTCTTCTTTCCTTCTAGATTGCTCCATCGAACAGACTGTGAAGTATGGAGATGATTTCCACATCCAACTTACGGGGGTGACCGCTCCCATCACGCTGGAGTTTAAATCCAGTGACATCGAGGCCAACCAGACACATATGTAGGTATTGTCAGCTGAATTGTGTGTGTTACAAATGGTGTGGTAATTAAACAAATGCACCGACTAACCTGTCTTGCCCCTCGATTGTGACCTTGACCTTTCCAACCTAAACGTAACCACACTACCCAATTTTGGTCCCCACAAAGAAAGGGAAAATCAGATCTACAAAGTCAACACCCTTCGCAACCGGCTCCTTTCACTATTTGTCGTACGATGAATAATGCAATAATGAATGTATAGGGCTTAACATTTTAAATGGTTAATCATGTCTTGGGGCCAGGCAGGCAGCCTACTGATCATTCCGTCTGCCAATACATTTGCAAATTATCTTGCTAACAAACAGACAGACAGACAGACAGACAGACAGACAGACAGACAGACAGACAGACAGACAGATAGACAGACAGGCCATATATCAATTCCCTGTCAAGCGTGGCCACGGGCAGGTTCATTAAATAAAAGGGAAGTGTATTGTTTCCCCAGCTGTGACATACTATCAAGCACAATGGAGAGTCTTCACTAGGCAGGTTTTCCAACCAAACACTACACCAGCTGATTTCAGTAATTAACACAACTTCAACCAGAGAGATGGGAACTAATTAGTGAAATCAGCTGGTGTAGCTAAACCGGCAGTCAGCAGTGAATAGTACAAAATAAGGAAGGTGTAGGAGTAAAAGAGACAGCAGGTTATAGCCTAGTATTTTGTGCAAAAATAATGGTTGTTTAAGATCTCTGACCTTTAGCTGGCTAAAGACTAAATCCGATTCCTGCCAGTCCCCCTAGTTACTCATCCCGGGAGGCATACTATGGTCCGACGGAGCATTGGTTCGACATGCGTCCACACCTCGGACTAGCGCCTGCTCCCGTGCTTGCGGTTATGGTTAGGTTAGGGTTTGAGGTGGGTAGTCGTGTTTCGGACCAATGACTCGTCGGACCAAACACATGCACTCACAGATCCCGCCTCCTTGACAGTCTTGACTCAATGTCTGCAAGACCGCAAATGTAAAACCGGTTGCAAGAATCCGGCTGTGTGCAAGTGAAAAGAGTTGTTGAAACGTGTTTTGTCCATCTGTGCAACATACATTTCTCTAATTAGATCAACCTGTCTACTCAAAACAGTTCACTTCATCCTGCCTAGATTGTTGTAATGCTCGATCTTCTCATCATGCCTCAGCAAAGGCTTCCTACAACGCTTGCAGTTGGTGCAGAATGCGGCTGCCCCCAGAACTGGTACAGGGAGGTCGGAACACATAACTCCAGTTTTAGCTGATCCACACTGGTTGCCATGCAGTGACTTAGCTCTTCTAATTGTTCCTAAATCCAGATGGGTGACAGGGCCTTTGCAATCAAGGCCCGCGGGCCCTAAAGACTCTGGAACAGCCTGCCATTGGACCTCAGGCTGGCTAGTTCAATAACTGTTTTTAAAAACCTATGAATGCACATCTGCAACCATAAAGTGTTGTTCAATCCCAAGCACGTTGTGTTGACTCCACCGTCTCCAGATACTCACGTCTGCACAGTCACGACGAGTATAATCTGGCCGTAACTGACTCCTTAATCAGCTTTCAAAGCAATCATTCTAAAGTTTAGAATTTGGTTCGGTTTACAATCTAAACCAAACTGAAACCAGGCGGTGAAATGCCAACTCTCCTTTCAACAAAGGAAGTTGACAAGCTAACCTATCTGACCTTACCAAGTTACCATAACCATAGCTTACCTTATGTTAATGTGTCCTACCACTACAGGCCTGCTCAGGTACTGCTGACCGCTACGGGTGAAGCCAAGGAGGGGTACCAGGGTCGCATTATTGATCATAGCGGTCATTTCGTGGCCCTCAGTGGTGTCACCGGGGCCGATGAGGGCAGCTACACCGTCAGGGATAGCCCAGCTGGAAAGATCCAAAGGCAGGTCTGCCTCAACGTGAAAGGTGAGCGGTCAAAACCCACAATGAAGTAAAGTTGGATGGATTGGATGTATTAAATCTGGTTATGACCTTTGGCCTTTAAGACATGCATAAAATAAATCACTTTTTGCCTTACATGGGAGAAACAAAGAGGCAGGCTTACATGTTATTAATAAACAATTTAGGACATTTGACTGACACTTATTCACAGTGAATCAACAGGTAGACATTCCATCAGTTAAACACAACCTGTGGCGAATCATGGACACACTGGGAGATGTATGGACCAGGGCAGTCCCTGGCCAGCAGGGGGCATGTTGAGTATCCTGCCCCCGATCCCCTCATGCTATCAGGGTAATCTGTCCTTCTTGTTGTTACTCCTCACTTCCTGTCTGCCATAATGGCTTTTTAAAGAGCACTGCCTTAATGGGCGCCATCAGACTAATGCATATTGGAGATGCTCCATGGTGCTAGTAAACACATTCACATTTATCAGGGTTATGTTCTGCAGTAGAATTGTGTGTGTTCTAACTTCTTATAGGTCACAATTATTTCACACAAGCTAAAAGTGTATACCATGAAATGCCAAAAAAATACAAAAAAAACAATGATGTCCAATGTTTTTGATAGGATAGAATATAGATACTCGTTGGCATTTGTCTGAGCTTCATCTCTTGAGTAAATAATACTCATCAGCTGTAACAATAATTACTATTAGATGTAGCCTATTGGTATACATTAACATTATAAATTTATAATATCTTGTGATTATGAATATATTAATAACTACCTTGTCTCCAATAGCAATGAATAATAATCGCTAATAGAGACCGTTGATAAACCACATGATATTATAATTGTTGTTACATTCATAAATATCTCTTCTCTACTATGAAATGTTTATAACATACATAACAAAAACATAGCTATAACAGGCATCTGTTCGGTTCTGTAGTGTACACCCCAGAAGTCCATAAATCCTTCCCAATTCTTCTTCCTGCTAAACAAGTGTCCCAATCAAGCTGTAGGAATCGCTAGTTCAACGACAGAGAGAGTTCTCCCTCAAAAAAAGGCTTCCTACGTACCTGCAAATACTGTCAGACAGTGTGTCCAGTGTCCACCCTGCCAAACCATGGAGACATCAGTCTCTACGGTGGTGGCGAGCAGGAACTTTACCCCTACAACACCTGGACACCAGCCCTAAAATGGTTTCAATATTTGAGCACGAAGATGAAATTAATCATTGGGTTAAGCAGGGCGTTGTTGTAAAACAGCAAGCTGGTCATTCTTCTAGTGTAATTTTTCTTCCACTCCTCATTTTTGTTTCAGAACACCATATCTTCCTCAATATTCCTTATGGAGGGAAAATGAAGTTCAACGTCATCATTAACAGCTCGACGGCCCTTATCCAGTACACCCCTGCAGCCGACCCCAAGCCCCACATCCTGCTGGACAAGGGAGAGCTCACCAGTGTAACTACTCTTTATATATATTATATATACTTACTTAACTGTATGGTGTATGATAGCATGTCATGCTCTCTCAGACTTCTGTGTTCAATGCTTGTAAACGCATCTGCCCTACACTATCTTTTTAACTCAAAATGTCATGTTTGTATCATCTTTTCTCTCCAGGCTCAGGCTTCGTTGGGTTTTGAAGGCCGTCTATCTTTGGAGGGTTCTGAGATCATTCTCGAGCAGGTCAAGACTTCTGATGCAGGAGACTTCAAGATCACTGACGCGAAGGAATTTGTCGTCGCCAACATTTACCTGAAAGTAGACCGTAAGGAGGGGAGGGGGGGTTGTTCCATGCATGTGAATTATAGGCTTGTGGGTCATAATCGATTTGATTGATTATGAACAATTATCTATAATTTAATCAATCATTATTTTGGGCTAACCTGACTCGGCCAGATTGCGGCAGTATTGAGTTCACAAGTTCCCTCCTGCCTGCATCTGGTCTCTCTCTCAAGCAGAAACGATGAACCGGAAGCAGCGGGACAGAAATCTGATATCTCCATAATAATGTCGAGTTGTAGTCTTGTTAGGTTGTGTTTACATTTGCGCTGTGGCAGCGCTTCAATATGTCACCAGTCTCGCGTTGATCCCGCCTCTAGCGGCCGCATACGGCCACATATCGCTCCGATCAGAATTTGCTCGGAGTACATCGTCTCTGCCCGAGAGAGGCCAGATCGGAGTCAGGTTCATTTTGGACATCTTTGTGTTTGTGTCCGGGTAGCTCAGTCGATAGAGCTCTCGCCTTTGGACCACAAGTTCATGGGTTCGAGCTCAAAGTTGTGAGCTTGTAGATGGGCTATTTGTTAATATCTATATGAATACATTACTAATAAATACATTATTACGTACTGTTATAATTTTAATTGCATGAAAACATGCAATAAAGAATAAAATAACGCTTAAGCGGGTAATTGATTGTTGATATATAATGTTTTTCTAATATGTAAAAAAAAAAAAAAAAAAAACATGCTTCTTGATTATTCCATTAATCTAAAAAGTAAGCAATAGAATAATTGTTAAAGGTATATTCAGTGATTTGACTTAATTCAAATATCACTTATTTTTTCTTTTTTTCTGGATAATCCTCCCTACTATAGAGTGTGCTGACCATATAAGGAAATCCTCCCTGTCCCCAGTGAGCCCCTGGGGTCAAAAAACCCTAGTTTCAGTTTTGGTGGCGGGTGGCAAAACCTTCATCCAATCAGGATGAGAGGGGCCTTCCTCCAATCATGATCGAGTGGGGGCGGGCCTTGGTGCACATGCTGTTGGCCTGTTGCACTTCCCCCCACTGTAGAGCGTGCATGTGCACATTTTGTTACCGGGGCGGACTGGGTGGTTTTCCAAATCACCCAAATCACTGAATGCTCCTTTAAGAAGACAACCGAGAGTTGCAACCATACTGGTGTTGGTGTTGTGCTGTAAGTGATAAAGAGAGTGACTGCCACAAAAGTGCCATTGGGCAAGGTGTTTAATCAAGGCTGCCCCACTCAAGCATGAACATTAGATGACACCAGCTGTACTTCTAGCCTCGAATTGGAGCTATTGATTAGCAGGATTTCAGGAGCAGGACCACGCCTCAATCATGCTACTTCCATTATCTTATCAAATACACGTCTAAACCGCTCCCTTTCACTTTTGTATTCTGCTCCCCTCCTTTCCACCCACTCTGCCTCTCTTCCTTTCCCCACTCTATTGTCTCAGTAGGGCCCTGAAAGGTTTCGTCATGTCATTTGACAAATGGAAGCATTACAGCAATCATCACACTCATTGATTTGTTTCATTACTCTTCATTCCTCAATGAATCTGTTAATTGCAGGTTGATTGATGGTGTTTCACACTGTTTACTTTGTATATAAAAGCATCCAGTCGACTTCACGTGGTATAGGTGAATGTTTGAATAACAGTGTGAATAGCCTTGGTATCAAAGGGGTTGTGTATAGAGTAGAGGGTAGAGTAGTCTCTCGAGACAGACTGTTGACTCACATCAAAGGAAAAGAGGGTGCTGTTTTTCCTTTGTTTTGCCAATGGGTTCCCAGATTGGGTCATAATGCTTCAACAATTCCATTACCACAGAATGACACCACAGAGGAAGGGGTTATCATTCCTTTCTTTCATTCGCTGCATTCATTCTCTGAATTTCATACAAAGGTCAGTTGAATAATTTACTCTCCCACTCCTTTGCTCTCTGCCTCCCTTTCTCCCCCCCTGTCGTCATCTCACATGTCCCCCCCCCCTCTCTCCCTTCTCCCCGTGTGCCCTCTTCTCTCTCCTACCATGTCCACCCCCTATCTCCATCTCTGTCTGCCCCTCTCTCGATTTTCTCTCTCGTTCTATGTACCCCCCGGCCTATCTCCTCCCTCTATGTCTTCACCCTGACTCCCGCCACTCTCTCCCTCCGTTCCCTACACCCAGCCTACAGACTGCCAGCGGTCTATGTGGCGATCATTGCCCTGCTGGGTCTGCTGGCCTTCCTGCTGCTGGTGTGCCTGCTGTCCTGTCTGTACAAGGTGAAGAAGAGGAAACTGAAATTGTTTAATTGTATTCTCTGCAGCTATTTGGTCTTGTGGCCATAAGGACTCTGTTGTGGTTACCAGTCTAAGTGCCCTTATTTTATTTAAATATACTGTATTTATATGTATGTACTGTCTGTTTGTTTTTTGTTTTTGTTTTTTTAAGTAATTGTATTGTCTGATGTATTATGTATTGTTCTGTTGTATTGTCTGTTTGTAAAAAAAAAGAAAAATGCAATAAATATATTGTTACAAAAAAAAAAACAAGGTGAAGAAGAGAGCCAAGCGTGCCTCCGATCTGGAGAAGATCGCCCACAATGCTGGCAAGGAGGAGGAGGGTGGTGACGCCTTCCGGCAGGTCAGTTTATGGAAATAGAAACACTTCACGTGCTTATCTACGGTTGGTAAAGTAGACTTATTGTATTCATTTCAGTTTCATGTAATGTAATGCACTTTGTAACTCTGTGTGTTAAATCAAAAATGATTATATTATCATAAAACTTTCTCTACTCGCAATAATATGCCATTTGTCAGTGCGGGCCGGTAGTTGAAGAGTCAGTCACGTACTGAAATTGCAACCTCCTCGATTCGATTCCAGACAGAGATCTGTGTGGCATGTCTATGCCCCTCAACTTTCTTTATGTGTGTTCGTGTTCGTGTTTGTATTCACAGGTGGTGAAGAACATCACCCAACTCAATGAAGATTCCAAATGTTCCCAGGCTGACAACAACACAGAGAAATCTCAGAGTACTGAAGTGGACATTAAAGTGAGTCCTTATGGAGGTGCCTGGTGTCTCAGCTAAACTCAGCCAGTTGCTATAGGACCTGAGTTTGGATCCAACTGCAGACAGTATATAACGTTCTGTCTTTTCTCTTTCTTCACAGGGTCTGGAGGTGTCCTCCAAGGAGGTTGGCAATAACCTTGAGACTAGTGACTCTGGGGTGGGCTTCAACACCACTGCACTCCCACTGGACACAGACACCGATGCCGGTGAACATATGCCAGAGTCTGAGGCCGTGAGCCTCTCTATTTCTCATGACGTCAAGGCAAGCCCGCTTGCTGCCGAAACCAAGCCCAGCGCGCCGCCTGCTGCAGAGCTTAAGCCCAGTCCTGTGGCTGAGACAAAGGCTAGCCCAGTAGCGGAACCCGAGACCATGAAAACCCCTGATCTACCCAAATTGGATGTCCCCAAACCAGCAGACGTCAGGCTCAGCCCAATCCCAAGCCCTGTCCTCAAGACTCCAGACGTCAGGCTCAGCCCAATCCCAAGCCCTGTCCTCAAGACTCCAGACGTCAGGCTCAGCCCAATCCCAAGCCCTGTCCTCAAGACTCCTGATCTACCCAAATTGGATGTCCCCAAACCAGCAGACGTCAGGCTCAGTCCAATCCCAAGCCCTGTCCTCAAGACTCCAGACGTCAGGCTCAGCCCAGTCCCAAGCCCTGTCCTCAAGACTCCTGACATCAAGCTCAGCCCAGTCCCAAGCCCTGTCCTCAAGACTCCTGACATCAAGCTCAGCCCAGTCCCAAGCCCTGTCCTCAAGCCTCCCCCGAGTCCCATCTCCAAGTCCAGCCCAGAGGCAAAAACGCCAGAACTAAAGGCTCCTGCTCCCAGCCCAAGTCCAGAACCTAAGCCCAGCTCACCCCTGGCTCCTTCTCCCAAAGTGGCCACTCCATCACCTGAACCCAAGGCTGCCCTGGCTCTCACTCCTGAGCCTCCCAAGCCAACCACCCCGGAACCGGTTCCAATCTCCAACGGTACACCCGAGCCCGATCCAGAGTCCAAACTGACCCCAGACCCTTTTGATTTTCTCGGGCAATCCGCTCAAAAGGCAACCCCTGCTAAAACCCCAGAGCTAGACTCTGCCAGTCCAGCATTAGAGTCCAAGGCGGATGCCCCTGCCAGCAAAGATGGCACTGCGGCCACCGAGTCCACCACTACCTGAGAACAGGCTTTGTAAAGGTCCAAGAAAAGCTCCACAGATATCGTCCATATTACCACCACAGTAGACAATCGAACACGCCCTACCAAATAATGATGGAACCATAGCAGTCGGGGCAAGGACCTTGATATTCAGTACAATAATAAAACTTCTAATGCCTGAACGTAGAAGTAACTCAATCACAGCATCTCCCCCTGTCTGTACCTGTAACACTTAACCCTTTTAGATACTTCCTAACTCACAGAAACAGTTCACTTAACTAAACTATAGTAGTTGTATGAGCAGTTTGTTGATTGTTAAAACCTTTTTAGTTATATACTACTATACTCCTTGCTGCTTATTTTTTTACAGCTGTAGGCTCCTTTCTAATTTGTCTACTTCACAGTATGACTGCCAGACTGCAAATAAAAATCCTTTTGCAGAGTTTACAGCTGAAAACATCAAACCCTGAGGACTTTTTCTAACACTCGTTAAGAGATGGACAGAATGGTTTACAACTTAACATTTCAGACGCAGACGCATGAGCTAACATGGCAACATCGACAGAACTCCCATCCTTAAAAATCCATTAGTGATAGGAAACAACATTTGTCACCCATTTAAGATGCCTGCTCCCCTGTCAGCATGTGGGAAAAAAACGACATTAAAACAGCATGAAAACGTTCAGAAACTATTTCTCAAGCATATACATAATGAAAGCATTGGCCTTTTACAGCCTCTCAATGTTTCTCCATATTGCGTGTGATGTCCATTCTTGTTCTTATTGGAACGCACCACGGAATGCACCATCGAACATCGACCTGAACAAGTGAGTCCTTTGATCATACGAGGACATATTCCACTATCGTCCGAAAGCAACGGAAAGAAGACATTTTAAAAACCAACATCTTCGAAGCTGAAATGGATTTGAAATGTGCCCAGCCTTCTTCTCGAGGAAACATCTGTACTGTAGTAGGATCACCTGTATAAGCAAGGTGCATGGCATTATTCTGTAACTATACTAAAATCTACTTACAGCACTAACATCACCATTTTATAGCCTCTCTGCTAGAGACCCCCCCCTCCCGCCCCAGTTTCTTCCTCCCGGCTATGCTCGTGTTTCTATTATTGATGTGTTCTAGTGTCTGGATCAGCCATTTCTGCTGTTGGCTTTCGACGTCCCTCTGTTACGACGACAGCTTGTTGTTATTCTTACATTTGCAGAGGAACTCAGCCGAGAATGTGGAACTGGAAGCTCATGTGGCCACATAGTGATTCTTTATTGGGATTTCTACACCACTGTATCTGTAATAGTAATAGTACCGTTGTTAAACGTAACAAAATATGTTTTAATAATATTAATAATTTAATATTAATAATATAATATATCATCGGATTCAAGAAAATGGCTGAACTAATTGGCATAGTGTGGGGAGAAAAAGCTGGAAATATGAAACTAATGATGCTATTCGTCGTGTGCAGTGTTGTCTACCGAAAAACTGCAGATCTACAAGCTCACACTGTCAAAGCGCAACACATTATGAGCTTGTAGTAGATTAGTTGGTGAGGGTGAGGGACACAGGCACGTAACTAATTATTAATTATTAATTTAGTCTTAATCCAGCTTTAAGATCGTTAATGTTAAATATTAACTTTAATATACACATTATACAGTATATATTATGGGGAGGTGGGGGTGGGTTGGCCCTTGAGGGTTATTCAAAACCACCTGGAGGTTCCTGCCTCTCTTTCTTCCTTTTTTTCCCTCCCTTCCTCTGTTTCTTTCCTTCCCTCTGTCCATCCTTCCTTCTGTCTTTTTTTCCCTTCGTTCCTAACACACCTATCACTGGCTCTCTAAAAGATCAGCTCCTGTAGCAATGTGGGCGATGTTCCACAGTTTCTCCACCGATCTAAGACATACTGTAGACAACATTTCACAAATGCTATTGCCTATACATCCAGAGTGATGTCAAGAGCACCAGTGATATTTGTGCTTGTGTGTCTGCTTGGAAACAGTGCTGCGAGACCATCACCACAGTACTACCATATCGTTGCTGTTTGCTGGAAACCTCATGTGTCCAAAACTGTTACCTTTCAGAATTCTAATTCAAAAGTAGCAAGAAATAGCTGATAAAGCTCGGCGACATGTTTTGAGCTTATAGAAAGCTACTTTTGTGTAACATTGTAGTATGACGAAGTAGGTCATTCATTTACAAAACACACGCACGCACGCACGCACGCACAGCGCACACACACACACACACACACACACACACACACACACACACACACACACACACACACACACACGCACACACACACACACACACACAGTTAAAAGTATGGAGATAGTGAGAGGTTTCTGCACATAACAGCAACCATATTGTCTCTGGAGCAGTGTAACGTGAGGTTTCAAAATGTGGGGTGCCGTTCCGTTCCGTTCCGTGCCGTGCGTGGACATGAAGTGCAATGTAATGTAGTATAATGGGAGTCCATTTCCTGTGTTCTATGGCTGGAAGTGTGTCGATGCATCTTTGCTTCACAAAAAAAAGGTATATCTCTACCTCAGTGTTTTAACTGACCACAACTATATATGGTACGAGCTTCTTGGTGCATTAAGTCAGCACTCAAGCATTTTAAGAATCCCGAGAGAAGCACAAAATGAGAGCTATGAAAGGCCAATGAAAAGGGTTTACTCAAACCAACTTTAGTAAGCAGCTCTTCAACAAACTCAAATGATGGCCTTTCTTTATAAACTTGAATGACTTTTGAATTTTCTTATGAACACATGCTACAGCATCTTAAGATAAGATTTTGTCATATTTCATCATACTATAATCAGTGAATAAAGTACATATCCAAACTGATGAAACGATAGACAGATTTGAAAGGTCATGGTGCTCAATATGTGATAGATGTGTCATGGTCAGACATACTGGATAGAGACGGAAGGCCTTCTAACGATGATGGTCTTACACCCACAAAATACATAGGACATTTCCCACTTCCGCAAGGTTCAAAGGTGGAATTGTAAAATACGTTTTTGGCAACACTTTAAGGCCGTATCTATCCACTTATCCACACACACACACACACACACACACACACACACACACACACACACACACACACACACACACACACACACACACACACTCACACAGATAATCAATCCCTTGTCCTGCTGACTTGGTCCAGCCTTGTAAATATTGCATGTGTAAGCTGACTTAAAGACTCCCCCTTCAAGGTTGAATGTTTTTACTGTATACAATTATTGTTGTATCATGCTTAGTGATAAAAGAAGACAACTAATACAAACTATCTCTTACAAACCTAAATGCAGAATATAGATGATATATATATATATACACATAATGCTATTTAGTAAATACACTAATATTCACTAATAAGTTAATCGAATTTATGAACCAAATATTGTAAAAATCCATCAAGGACAATGTTAGATCAACTCTGTGATTGCCATTCCGACCTGACGATACTCACAGCAGAACACTCACAGTATTCCATATTGTATTCAAATTATTAATCTACTGTATGTCACTTTATGAAGAAAGCATTGATTGCAGCATGCCCATGACATGTCCTCCAAACAGATTTTATATTGTCTTGTAAAAAGACAAATATGTGTGAATCGATGTGTGATATTCAATATTTTGCATTGTCTTTCAATATGCATTGAGAAAATGTGTGTGTGTGTGTGTGTGTGTGTGTGTGTGTGTGTGTGTGTGCGTGCGTGCGTGCGTGCGTGCGTGCGTGCGTGCGTGCGTGCGTGTGTGAGAGAGACTGTGGGTAACTGTTGGGTTTATGGCTGTACAGTATGTGTGCATCATGAATCAATGTATCGGCACTTTTGTTAAATTTGAAACTGGACCTTATGTGTGTATCTCCATCTGTTGTGGGTACTATAACGTATCCATGTGTCTGCTACTCTGCTTCTGTTGTCTTGCAATGCTAAGGGAAACAAAAAACAAAAATTAGTGACGTGTTTTTTTTAAGTTATTATTTTTAGTCATGGCTGTGGAAGTGTTTCATGTCACAAGGGAAAGCCTGTGTTGGATATGTGTAACCCTGAGGTGCTCCGAGTGGTTCTTGCCTTTGTTTTAGTGCCTGAAATATTCAATGGCTGTAGTCGGCCGGCCTACTTAAACCTGATTTATGATTTGTTGTATGACGTTGTGTCGTTGTGAACTTGCAAATCGCCTACTTTCTGCGCGCAACACCATCGTATGATGGAGTACAATTTCGGCATTTGTCTCGACTCCTTATGGCACCTTTTTGTTACATATATTATTAGGCCGAGGGGATCTAGTTTACTGCTGGTTTTCTGTTCTGTAGATAATCAACAGCATTTGCCTGGTGTCCCCAGGTCTAAATTAGATCTGCCCAAGCTCCTAGAATGAAGTGAACGGTTCTATGGATCTCTAGGATGGGTGTTGAGAACCATTGAGTTACACAGAATTCACAACCTGGACAGTAGAGGCATGTAGAGGCACACTGACTGATCCATGTTTCTCAGCTGGTGGTCCTGGGGCCCAAGAGGGGCCCATTACACATTCTTACAGGGTCACATTAAAGGAGTTAAATAGGGGGAACATTCTGCTAGTATAATAGGCTATAGAACTCCTGGTTTAGACGAGATATGACATATTTGCTGTAAAATAAAATAGGCTATAATGCACTTGGGCACACCTTGTCTGCACTTGAAAAGACTCTTGATAATGAACTTGTTACTTGATCAATCTGACTGTCAGGGTTTCATATTAAACAAAACATAATAGCAGCAAGGCGTCGTCCATTTCAGTATAGGAATAGGTTGCGTGTGTAAGTTAATGACAATGGATGGATTCCAGATATTATATTAGGGTGTTAGATTGATTAATATGTATGTGTGTGTGGTACAAAATCATTATTTTGAAGTGTGCTATACTGCTGTAATTTAATCAGTGATTATAGCTACCAATTCTCTGGCAGCGGTCAGGTTGTGAAGATGAAGATGTTGAGAGAAGGGGCCGGCAGGGAGATAAGATAGATAGTTAGGATGTGTACAAGATTTCAAAAGGGGGGGCAGGCAGATAGCCAGGATATGTTGAGAAGAGGGGGTCACATGTCGAGAAAAGGTCAGCTGGTAAGACTAGTAATGAATAGACCAGACTAGTAATGAATCAAGGATGTGTAGATGTGTGTAAAAAGGGGGGCAGATAGCTATATGCCAGATTTGGTAAGTGTGCCGTGTCGCACACCAACAATAGTCAATCTACAAGCTCACAGTAGATCGGCTATTTCCAATGCCCGACACTTGCGTACAAGTATCAGGATTTTTATGGTGTGTAATCTGTGTTTATTAGCAGGCTGAAGGAACCCTTGGTTTTGCATTTATTGACGTCTCAGAGAAGATCAAGTTTGCCAAGGCTCTAGCGTATCTGGTACTGAGAAGCATGACAATACCTGCTTATTACAATTACAAACAAAACACTATAGTTTTTTTTTTTACGAGTGACACTCCTCTTGCACTATGTGAGCTATCTCTGCCCTGATCATCTGTTTACTTCTGCTGTTCTTTGTCCCTGGTACGGTGGTCGTCATGTCCTTTGGCCTGGTGTGATGTTCAACTTGTTTCTTCTCTCGTGTACCCACTTCCTTTTTGCACAACAACACACACACAGACGTTTTGTAAAGGAGATTAGTTTCTTTCTTTATTTCATGTCTAAAGAGATACTAAGAATAAACAGAAGATTATGACATATATGGCGTCCTGTTATTATTTGTACTGTAACAGGGATGGCATCAGAATAGTTGCAAAGCCTCTCGTTTTTAGTAAGACTGTTCACACCACGAGTAACACATGAACCACACTTAATGTGCGAGTGTCACTGTGTGCACAGTATGTGTATGCGTGCGTTAGAAAGAGTGTGAAAGACTGACGTCATTTCGCCTCACTTATCTCCAGTATTTCCAATACTTCTACTCCACTACATCTCGGATCCAAATTGTACACTACATTTATTTGAAAACCTTAGATACTATGGTGGTTACTTTGTAGATTGAATATTATTACAAAACATACACTAAACACTTCAACCCTATATACATTTTGGCTATTTGAAAATAGCCGATTTACAAGTTCACAATGCGACGAATTGTGAGCTTGTAGATCTGCTATTTTCAATGTTATTGTTATATACATTTGAAAACTTGAAATGGGCCATTGTGCACAATTATTACTCAAGTACATTTAGAATTCCGGACTTTTACTTGTAACAGAGTTTTTCTATAGTACTTTTACTTAAGTAAAGAATTTGAGTACTTTTCCCCATCACTGCTTATCTCACTCAATGTCAGCTGTGTAATTGGTTCCCTGTGTGTCACCTTCCCCTGTGACAGCCAATCAGGCCCTCAGCACTACCCAGTCCCAACTGCCAGTTGCTGTGCTCTCGTGCATAGCTCCCTCAGCCATACCAGCCAGGCCACGGTCACAGTGGAGTAGGTGTCAGTCACATGGAGATATTAATAAAGGGCAGGCTAAAGGTAACATCACAGTGCAGTTAACACCAACTGTACGCCCGCCCCCAGATACCTCATAACACTGCACTCTTCAACATTATAGTTGTTCTTGCTGCTGTCCCCCCCCCCCCCCCCCCCCCCCCTCTCTCTCTCTCTGTGTCTGTCTGCCTCTCTTATTATTATTGTTGTTGCTGTGTGTGTGGTATCTCTCTCTGCCTGTCTTTATCTCTTTCTTTCTTTCTTTCTTTCCTTTCTCTCTCTCTCTCTCTCTCTCTCTCTCTCTCTCTCTCTCTCTCTCTGTCTGTCTGTCTGTCTGTCTGTCTGTCTGTCTGTCTGTCTGTCTGTCTGTCTGTCTGTCTGTCTGTCTGTCTGTCTGTCTGTCTGTCTGTCTGTCTGTCTGTCCCTCAAAACACAGTTGAGGCAGATGATGGCATAAAAGGGAAACCTCTAGGTATTAAAGATGTACGAGCTTTAATTCTGTCTATCCCAATGTTTGAAACCATTATTGAGTGGGAACATTCCTGCTAGTCGCCCCAGTTTTCCCATCATAGCGAGGGGCTGAAGAGGCTCAAGGGGCCTATGTTCTTTCCGTCATCCGTGTCACATGGGTTAAAGAAGGGATACAGAGGAACCAGGACCGTTCCCATGCTGAAGGTGAAGAGTGGAGCCATGGTAACAGCATTATAGAAGGACACCTCCTCCTCCTCGCAGTTCAGGAACACTCCGATGCGCACAAGCTGCTTCGACACAGTGATGGCGGTGGGCTCCGGCTCAGTGCAGGCCACGATTTTGCCTCCCGTCAGGGAGAGGGTCCAAAAGCCGCAGGAACTGCCGCTGGTAGACACCTCCCCTCTCTTGACGTCGTCCCGCGCCACACCCAGCCTCCAGGCCGTCTTGCCGGCCACCTCCACCTCCCAGTAGTGTCTGCCGATGGTGAACGCCTGCCGTCCCATGAGGTGGTAGTAGTAGTTGAACCTGCGCGGGTTGGCCGGGCAACCCGTGATGACCTTGTCCTCCTCGAACCACACAGAGGTGTGGGAGGGAGACAGGCTCAGGGTGGGGTGGGCAGTCTCCGGGTCAAAGGTCACTGAAGTGATGTCTGTGCAGGTGGACAAGCAGGAAGGAAGGAGGTGAGTTTCACTGGTGTTACACAATACACAAAAGTTGTTTGGGCTGCATTACATTAAAACGAACGTACGTTGGTCAAAGTTGTGTTCATATGCCGTTCATTCCTGTAAAGCACATTTTTAGCTGTTTGTGTGTGTAGGCTTCTCTGCCAACTTCTGTAGGGAGCTAATTAGAAATCTGTCATGTCAGTCCTACATTTTTATTTATTTTATTTATTTTATTTATTTTATTTATTTTATTTATTTTATTTATTTTATTTATTTTATTTATTTTATTTATTTTATTTATTTTATTTATTTTATTTATTTTATTTATTTTATTTATTTTATTTATTTTATTTATTTTATTTATTTCATAGTACATTTAGTTAGTTAGTTTAGTCATCATAGCTTAGTTTTCATTTAGTTTCCAATTTCTCCAGTTTTTGTCAGCGGAAAAAGGTAGTCGACGAACATTTTTCGTCTGTAGTTTCAGTCAACGACAACAACACTGGGTGTGTGTGGACATACTTGGGTAGAGGCAGCTCTTCATGTGTTTCCATATCCTGTACTGAATGGGACCCACAAAGTGACCAGAGCGCACCTCCGTCTCCACCGCCGGCGGGGGAAGGAAACTGACGTTAGACCTGCATGGGCGGCGGAGGAGGAGTAAAGGATGAAGGAGAGAGGAGAGGAGAGGAGAGGAGAGGGACAAGCCCTGATGCACACGTCAGAAAAAGGTTCATGAAGATTGATGGCAGAAAAGGGACGGAGAGGACAGGAATTCATAGGGTGGAGGATTGATGTGGCTTGGGGGAGGAACAGGGGGAGATGCCACGACAGAAGTTAGTACATGACTTGCCTTTTAACGAGGTCTTGAATTTCCTGTAATGAGAAAATTGATTGAAATCGTCTCTGTTATGACAGATGGTAGCCTATATAGCACAATATATATATAACACTTTACCACTATGCTAAACAACAACTGACCAACCATATTCACATGATGGCTGTGCTCTTATGTCATAATAAAGGTGTGGGAGTGGGGGATATGTTCAATAATGCATTAAAAACTGCCCCAGTGTGAGCTCTAGATGCCACTGTCACATCACATTCATTCCTATCTGCAGCGCTGGCTGCCTTGTCTCCTCCCACCTCCAAATGAGAAATTGATTTAGACCTGCGAAACCTGGCAAGTCAACTGCTTAACCAATCAATGCCTATAATTGATCAAATGAGTGCCAACAGAGGACAGAGAAACAGCTGACAACCTAGGGTTGCTGTGCAACAGTGCTTCTTATAGTTGAGTCACAGACTAAGGTTCTGTGACCATCCCCTGGCAAGGATGTTTTGATGATTGATTTGACCTCTATGGACCCTTTATAAAAGATTTAGCCCCCAGGTCCCTCGCAAAAATCCCAGCATTTTTTGCTAGAGGGCCAAATTCAAAATGGCGTCCGGCGCCATAGCCAAAAATGAATTTTGATCTAGAAGACACTTTTCCATATTAGGTTTGAGATAAAGTCAAATGGTCCTTTTGCCTACTATTATTCAATGAGTGCCAGTGCGAGGGTCCAGTAAAAGGACATTTGTTTTAACGAGTCACATTGAAGATCCATGACATGAAGTGTTGTCCAAGTCTCAGGGACTCTTCCAGGTTACATCAACCTGGAATAAACCCAAAGTGTGTTGCAGCATGGAAGGATCCAGGATATTCCGTGGAGTGACTTCAAACCCATTCCCTGCCCTGTCCACTCCACCCACTCAACACATGTCGTTGAATATCCCATGGTAAGTGATGTGAACATGGAGAATGATCAACCGTTCAACCCTGTCTGTTAGCTGCTTGTAAAGAAATAAAAATCACACCCGTGTGAACTGAGTGGTGTAAGGTCTGTCTGACGTAATGAAATCATGTCTGACATAATGAAATCACACCCGGGTGTGATTTCATTACCTGGCTTTGTTTGTGCAGAAAAAATGAGCATGGTTGCTATGTTCACCCTGTTCACCTGGGTGTGATTTCATTACGTCATTACAACAGGGTGAACATAGCAACCATGCTCATTTTTTCTGCACAAAAAAGCCAGTTGTAGGAGTGGTTTACACCACTCAAAAAGATAATAATAATCTGATGTAGCATGCCATTAAGCATACCTGGACACCAGATTAAGAATCATAGTTTAATTTTCAAAGCAATAATCTGACTGCTGGAACACTATTGAACACCATTGAACCCCCAACCTCCACCCGCTCCCTCTGCTCTGGTACTTCAAACACACTCAAAAGCACAAAGACAAAACTCTGCACCATGGGGGACCGGGCCTTCTGCTCAGCTGCTCCGTGGCTGTGGAATATGCCCTCCCCGACCACCTGAGAGCACCACAGTCCGTGGACGCTTTTAAAAGGGGAAGTCCTAAAGACCTTCCTTTTCAACAAGGCATTTGCCTAGTTGGACTTTTAAGATGCCCTGTGTGTTTTTGAGGGGCACTAGCCCCTCCTATATACTGGTTTAATGTTTGTTTTTAGTTCAATGTTTGTTTTTAAAACGCCATTGACAATGAAGGGAAATTTTACGTCATCTTGTCCCTAACACAAACATTAAATGCCATTAACAATAAAGAGAATTTACGGGTGTGTTTTTAACCTTTTTAGCTGTTTAGGTGATCACAGAATGCATTAATTGTTTTTATTCTCATTTTCCTTTTAAATATTTCTGCTCTGTAGCACTTCAAATGTAAAGTGCGTTATAATACAATGCTCACTCTTAATCTGTTCATGTTTTTTCTGTATCCTATCCTTTTTAACCTGATCCGTGAGTGGACTCACAGTGAGTGGACTCACTCTGAAAAGCTTAGGGCTATCGTCCTCAGTAGTGGACTCTATTGTCCTCAGTAGTGGACTCACTCTGAAAAGCTTAGGGCTATCATCCTCAGTAGTGGACTCTATCATCCTCAGTAGTGGACTCTATCGTCCTCAGTAGTGGACTCTATCGTCCTCAGTAGTGGACTCTATCGTCCTCAGTAGTGGACTCACTCTGAAAAGCTTAGGGCTATCGTCCTCAGTCAGCTTGGCGTTGAGTGTCTCAATGGCTCTCTCCAGGTCCCTCCCTTGCTGGTAGATCTTCCGCTCTCTTGCCTTCAACAACTTCACCTGTTTCTCTCTCTCCCTCTTCAGGCGCTCCTTGTCTCTGCGCTCCTCCTCGTCCAGGAAGCGGTGGAGGTTCTCGAACTCAGCCCTGACCTCTCGTTCCAGGTATTCAAACCTGTACTGGAATTGGGAGCAGAAGTAGATAAACATATTTATTATTTTGTCAAATTAATTAATTTTTATTTTATTTTATACATTTTTATACAATTGGTACAGTATAGATAATTCTTTTTTCTTATGAAAAACAAAAGGAAAGGGAAAGAAAAAACTACTTTATTCTATGTGATGTCACTGAGCAGTATATGGGTGGGAGTGAAAAAACCCTCACTCCCACCCATACTGCTCAGTGACATCGCATAGAATAACGTATTACGATGATGAGATACTGTCATGGAGAACAACAATATCAGAAATGATGATTTAATTTAGAGACAACATAGTAATCTGTGACATTTTGTACACTTAAATGAATTGTGGTGTGAAACACATGTCTGTGGATATGATCATGTGTTTGTAAAAAGTTGATAACCTTTTACAAACACACAGTTTACTTACCTTTACTTGTGTCAAATGGGAAGGTTGGTTGAGGGAAGGCATTACATTTAAGATGTATATGCAGAAATTAAATCATGAGACTGCTGTCGGGCAATAACCAGCTATAAAAAAAAACATGTTTTTACACAATAATGCCTCATCAAAGTTGGCATGGTGGCTTATACATTGTCAAATACTTGAATGTGTACTACTCCTTATTATCACTTTTCCCACATTTTTGACCATTAATGTGGGAGATTTTGCTGGTTTGAGCGACAGTTTTGAGGATCCAATGGAGTTAGGAGGTTTAGTCAGAAGCACTTCTTAATACTTTTCATTGGTTATGGTTATGTGCAATGTAATAATTAAGTGAATGTATAGGTTAATACAGGGAAATCACTAGTTTGGCTGGGATCCCCGGAAACCTTTCAATGACCTCTGGGAGTCCCTGGACCCCACTTTGGAAACCCTGCACCATCGACCCACCAGTTTGACAAATGCCAAAAAGCCCTGATGACATATGAATTTAGACACCCTGGTGGGGAATAATCTGGAAAGACAAAGTTATGCTAACAATGACAAGCACAAGTCACACCAATAGGCAGGCGCTCTTGCCTCCACGTGCTTAGCTGGAGACCACAGTATGGATCCATTAACAGAGAGAGAGAGAGGGAGAGAGAGAGAGAGAGAGAGAGAGAGAGGGAGAGAGAGAGAGGTTGGTTGAGGGAAGTCATTACATTTAAGATGTATATGCAGCAATTAAATCATGAGACTGCTGTCGGGCAATAACCAGCTATAAAAAAAAACATGTTTTTACACAATAATGCCTCATCAAAGTTGGCATGGTGGCTTATACATTGTCAAATACTTGAATGTGTCCTACTCCTTATTATCACTTTTCCCACATTTTTGACCATTAATGTGTGAGATTTTCTTCCCGTCTGAGTTTGCTGGTTTGACCGACAGTTTTGAGGATCCAATGGAGTTAGGAGGTTTAGTCAGAAGCACTTCTTAATACTTTTCATTGGTTCAATATTTGTAAAAAGAAAACACACACAGATGTAAAGTGATAAGTGCATTTATAACGATCCAAGGAAGTGTGCCAATGGGATGGATTCTGCTAACAATACAGTTTATTTTTTAAATGAGAACTTCACCTTCATTCTCTTTTGATTGTTCAATACAGTATATTCTATTTTTGCTAATTGGCCAAATTCTACTTTGTGTGGCCATTTTCAAGCCTTTATTCGATAGAGACAGTGGAGAGAAATGGGACATGCAGCTAAGAGCAAATGTTAATATTGTAATACCTCCACTTGCTGGGCCTCTGAATAAGCATATCTCTCCGCGTCCCTGGATTCATCTAACTCATGTTTGATTCTTTTAATAGCCTGGATAAGCTTCTCCTGCACGCACGCACGCACGCACGCACGCACGCACGCACGCACGCACGCACGCACGCACGCACGCACGCACGCACACACACACACACACACACACACACACACACACACACACACACACACACACACACACACACACACACACACACACACACACACACACACACACACAACACACACACAAAGTCAGAAGAGAAACAGCAAAAGAAACAAAAAGAAAGACAAACATTGCAAAATGGTGACAGGTCGTTTCAATGACTTCTGTGGTATCATTACATTGAAATCTGTGAAAGGTGAGACAGATGGTGATTGAATTTATGTGCCTCCTAAATCGTGATTGAAATGTCCATCAAGTTTGTGACTTTATGAGAAAACGCACATGTCAGCAGCTGCCTGTTATATGTCATGACTCATATGAGGATAATGAGGTTACAACAATAATAAGCACATTAAGCTTACCTTTTGGCTCGAGAGAAGACTTTTATTGGAGTTGTTGTTGGTGTCTTTAATGGAATTTTGGGGCATTCCAACAGGATCAGAAAACAAACAGGGTGGACTCTTGGGAATAAGCATGAGGGACGAAGAAAGTGCACTGAAAGAGAGGGAGGGAGCTATAGGGGAGGGAGGGACAGGGGAGAGGTTGGGGCTTCAAACAGACAGACAAGCAGACAAATGGATAGGCAGGCAGACACAAACACCAGACCAGGTGACACACTGAAAAACATTTTTCATATCACAGACCCCCAAATGGACTAGATTTCTGTTTGCAAAATTTGATGAGAAATACACTGAAACGTATTGTTAGAATATAGTCATTTGTGCATTATGTGCAATGTAATAATTAAGTGAATTTATAGGTTAATACAGGGAAATCACTAGTTTGGCTGGGATCCCCGGAAACCTTTCAATGACCTCTGGGAGTCCCTGGACCCCACTTTGGAAACCCTGCACCATCGACCCACCAGTTTGACAAATGCCAAAAAGCCCTGATGACATATGTATTTAGACACCCTGGTGGGGAATAATCTGGAAAGACAAAGGTATGCTAACAATGACAAGCAATGACAAGTCACACCAATAGGCAGGCGCTCTTGCCTCCACGTGCTTAGCTGGAGACCACAGTATGGATCCATTAACAGAGAGAGAGAGAGAGAGAGAGAGAGAGAGAGAGAGAGAGAGAGAGAGAGAGGGAGAGAGAGAGAGAGAGGCACCATGGTAGAGTGGGAGGCAGGGGGGTTTAAGCTGCCAGCCCAGGAGGGCCTGGAAGGCAAGCTGGCAGGCGGCAGCGATTTATTGGCGACACACACAGAAGATTCTATTTCTGTCTGCCAGTATCTTTGGAAACAAAAGGAGAAGCTAGCATGGGAGATAGGAGCAAGAAACCCGCCTAGTAACAGCCTAGTAGCAGCAGCTATAGATATTGAGTTTCATATTACATGGGAGTGGTTCTGCCTGGAAGGGAGATACCACTGTTTATTTTTATACTGTGTTTATTAATATTGTCTGAGGGTTTAAGAGGTTTGAGAGTATAGTCGCCACCATATGGCGACTATACAGAAGATGACAATGCTTTGATTGGTCCGCAGAAAGGGATGCTGTTTGGCTATTCGCTGCCTGCTGGGATTTATTTATTAGCTCAGAGAGAGGCGCACTGCCTCAAAACACAGTCAGCATTTCCTTTTTATCCCTCTCTCTCCTCTGAGGGAGAGTACATGCTGTCCTGTCTGCATCTTAGCCCAGCCAGATATGACAGTATACTGTACTGTCTAGGCCTATGATGTGGGGCACTAGCCCCTCCTACAGGTTTAATGTTTGTTTTAGTTCAATGTTTGTTTTAAAAACGCCATTGACAATGAAGAGAAATTAATGTTTGTTTTGTCCCTAACACAAACATTAAATTCCATTAACAATAAAGAGAATGTAATGTTTGTTTTGACACATTACATCACCTAATCATAGCAACATGAGTTAGACTTTAATATATTAGCGCCCCTCACTTCATGTGATTTCTTATATCAATACCACCACCATCTTCCAATCTCCACCTTATGTTTGCACAGAGAGAGAGAGAGAGAGAGAGAGAGAGAGAGAGAGAGAGAGAGAGAGAGAGAGAGAGAGAGAGAACAGATTCTGGCTCCCCTGCAGGAACTGCATTACTCATCCCTGCTGAGAATGTTCCTCATCAATAATTCATGATGCTGGGTCCTGCCAATGTGAGTGTGCAGGCAGAGTGAACACAGAGAGAGAACTCACTGCCCTCTACAGTACTGTAAGCTACTACAGTAACTGTACTATGAAGTGGGTGGCACTGAACAAATATTTTATAAACTGATCTTGCATGGGCCATATGGTGGGCATAACTTTTCAATTTGAACGTCAAATAGTGGGATAATGTGATTTTATTTATTCATGAATAAATGAATAAATGTGCAACCACTCCCTTACGGAGCTATGTGTGTGGGTGGGTGGATGCGTCTGAGCACGAAAACAGCATGGTTGCGCACATATTAAATGAGACGTAGCTTGCGGAGTTAGTTCAGTCAGTCACACTCAAGGGAGTTCATGCCGTGCTCAAAGGCGCATACTATACTCAAGGGGTTAACATGCTGCATTACTATGTGGGTGTATTCAGTGTGTGCAAGACCCTCATGTCATTCGCTGATGTGGCAGTCAGCTGACCAATTGGGCGGGCTACTTAAAGCTCACTAGTCTGCATGCTCTTCCTGCCTTCCTTCTGCTATGGTTCCTGGTTGTTATGTGATGTTTGCTCCCACCACCACCCCAGCACCACCGGTGGGCTCTGCTATTTATGCTCCCCATGGGGGGGTTATTGTATATCTATCTCCCTGCTCTTAATGTTTTATGTTGTTGCTTAATCTTGCCGAGCAGGGAGAAATCCAGCAGAGCCGAACGCCAAGTCAAATATCATATGTACAGTGTACACTCATTACTCATTCTGTAATAAATATTGGTAAATCTATTCGTGAGTTGTCTGACTGAACTGTATATATGGTGATTTTGCGTGTGCCAGTACAGTGACAGCACAGTACAGTACAGTAGAGGGTACAGTAGAGGGACCCCCACACGGTAACTCTGTCATTTCTCAACCGTTTCGGACGCGGGGCAGCTCGCCGGAACCGGGCCGGCACCGGCATTCCGGTGGGTCTGGAACTTCCACAAATAACCCAAATCACTGAATGCTCCTTTAAAGAGAACGCAGTCAGGATACAGATTAAAACAAGTGGAATTGTAAGTGATGCTACAAAGAAATGAGCAGACACATTTTTAACTGGAAAATTAAGCTGCTAAATGGCTACTGTATACTCTCTACTCTAGCCATACACTACTCCCTGGATGAATGACATTCACCTACCTGAAATTGTATTTTCTGTTTAAAGACCTGTCCTGGACAGACAGGGAGACCCCTGTTATTGAACAAACACTGAGAAGTGAGAATATAGTGATTTAACCTTTTGGTTGATTGATTGATTGATTGAAGTATTTATTAACAGTTTGCAGAATTACAGTACATTTCAAGCACAACTCAATACAAAAACTGTTAACTGTGAGTGGACGACACCATACATGCATGATGCCATGATTACACTTGTTTACAATAGGGCCCACCGTTTTCAATTCATCAATTCAAAAATATTTAGAGACGTACAAATATACACTACTATAGGCTATAGCCAAAAATAGGAAATGATAGAGGCAAAGGGTAATGATAGAGGCAAAGGGTAAAAAATAACATAGGGTGAGGGGAAAAGGGGGTGGGTGGGGGGGATTCAGATTTTACGGGGGCCAGTTTCGAATTGCAGTCGTCCGTAGGTGCCCTTTGAGCACAGTTTTGAAGGAGTCTAGGGATTTGCATGTCTTAATGATGGTATAGGGCGTTCCACATTTTGGTGGCATAGAGCGAAATTAATTTAGTCCCTTGTTAGTGCCGAATCTGGGTTGCACATGATTTGTTTAGCAGCTCTCTCTGGTGTTGTGGGTGTGAGGTGTGGGTTGACATTAAGGACGTATTTAGACATTTAGACAGGTACATGGGTATCTTGGTGCTGTATCGAATCTTGAGGACCAGACCCATTGCAAGATGCTGTACTCTGTCGTCAACCCTAAGCCATTGCAGCCTGTCAAAGTGGGCAGGGGTGAGGTGGGTTCGGGGAGAGAGGCCAAAAGTAGACGCCTGACCAGTTTGTTTTGGGAAGTCTGGAGCCTTGTTTTAATTAAGGGCCTTTATTTTTTATTTATTTAACCAAAACAAAAAAAATGCTACCGTTAAGTATAGGCTTTGACGCTTGAATTCAGATATTCGTGGTATTGAATTCAAGAATTTAGGAAACTTTCACGCACGCACACGCACGCGGTTACATCAAGAGGCTCCACCCAAAACGACGCTGAAAAATGACGTCGCCGTTGTAAACAAAAGAACATGTCGCACAGGCAGCAGACTCAAACGAGAGGTGAACATAACTATAGTCTTTCGAAGTCAGATATGTACTTTTAATTTCATCGACTCATTTTAAATTAATACTGCTTCGTTTTGGCTGTTGGCTAATTTGAAAGGTCAATTCAGGACAGCATAGTTATCATGCTCTCAGTGTAGCTAACAGCGTTAGCTAACCAACTTAGTGCAGTGGTCTTCAAGCCTTTTCTTATTTTCAAGGTCCATTATTTATTCAGGATTTGAGCCATGGACCACGATTATGAGATTTAGCCTCTCGGGCCCAAGACTTAATTATTATATTTTGTTATGATCGTCGGATACGGTTATTTTGTCCACAATCAATTCCATGCTATTTATGTAGACGTATGTGGTGCAGCCAGGCAAACGTTGATCAAAATAACAGATTTTCTACATTCTCTAATTGTGTAGACTTCTTGTAAATTAAGTAATGCAATTGTTAAACACAATAATGTAACCCTTGAGAGTGTAAAATTAAACCAAATGGACCCTTAGGGGGTCCATTTTGGTTTCATTTTATACTGTCAAGAGTTAATGATCTAAAGGGGTCCATTCGCTTACCAACTATCCATCATTTACCTGGGGACCACCTGGAACCTACCCTCAAGGACCACTGGTTGAGAACCATTAAACTAGTGCACACCGTTTTTGCTCTCAAAGGGCACCTACGGATGGCTGCCATTCGAAACTGGCCCCTGTACAATCTTAATCCCCACCCACCCCTTTTTCCCCTCACTGTATATGTTTTTTCCCCATTTTTACATCCTTTATGACGATTTTCCTGTTTTTGGCTATATAGAAGTTTTTATGTCTATGTTATGATGAATTTAAAATGGTGGACCCTCTTGTAAACAAGTGTAATACTTTATGGTGTCGTCCACTCACAGTTAACAGTTTTTGTATTGAGTTGTACTTGAAATGTACTGTAATTCTGCAAACTGTTAATAAATACATCAATCAATCACATACCTGTGCTTGTTTATATATGGATGTGTTGTCTTTCAGAAATGAATGGCCAGGCCGATGTAGAAGTGGATTATAAGCGCAAATATAAAAACCTCAAACGCAAGTTAAAGTTTCTGATCTATGTGAGTATAAAGTAGACATTTTCAGAACTCTGATTCAAACTAAATCTTCATCTTGCCTTTTATGGTCTCATGTTTTTTTATTCCTTTCTGTCACTCAGGAACAGGAGTGTTTCCAAGAAGAACTAAGGCGGTCACAGAGGAAACTGCTTAAAGTCTCCAGAGATAAAAGGTGAGTAGAAACTGAATTAATACATCTTAATCTTTAGCTGCAATTTTCAACACTAGATTTTTTTTATATATATAAAAATATGTTGACTCTAGAGTTGTAACACCAACCATTGACAAACAGAAAAGTCCTATCTGATTGTATTAAACGTTAAACTCGCCAACATGCAGCTGTAGTATGGAAAGCTGGAATTATCCTCTTTCTATGTTATGCGCTACTAAGTGTTCGAGTTTGGAAGCACTCGTTGGAAATCACTCAGCGGCCTTCCGTAGTCCGTCGTACCACCTGCTTCGAAATTATATATCATATATATATAATATATATATACAATTTGCCTATTGCTTGGTACACAGGAATAAGAACACTCGCCCCAAAATACACTCACTCCGGGGCAAATCTAGCAACCTGGGAATGGTTGCCAGTCGCCACCAGGTATTCCGAAGCGTAACCTCTGAAAAATGATGCATAAACCTAACCTTATTCCTAAACGTAATACTATCAGTATTACTATGCCTAAACCTAACATTATTCATAAACTGCCTAACGCATAACCCTAAACGTATTACGTATTCCTAACCTTAACCTCAGTAATTCTAATACAAGAATACAATAACCGCTGGGTGGTGAGCGGTCTGTGGAAAACATGCAGGCGAGTGTGTTTTGGGTCTAGCGTTCCGGTTAATTAACTTGGCTGCACAGTGCACCAATTAAGATGATCTTATATTGTGGTATCTTACATATTTTCTAGCTTCCTCTTGGACAGATTGCTACAATATGAGAGGGTTGACGAAGACTCATCAGGTGATTCTCTTTTCGTTTCTTATCTTAAGAAATCACTGAATATGAAGGAATGTGCATGTCTGCATTTCAGCACAATTACTGCAGCCTTTCCATTGTTCAACTGGACCAATAATGCCATGTGTTTTGCCCCAGATTCAGATGCAACAGCGTCCTCAGACAACAGCGATGTGGAGGGGCCCAGGGAGAGAGAAAGAGATGGTGGAAAGAAGTGAGCTCTACAAAAACAAGCCCAAGTTTACCACTTGAACCCGTTGACAATTAGAAAATAGCCGATCTACAAGCTCACAATGCGTCACAACAACATGGCGCGTTCTGGAACAAAACTTCAGATGGGGGTCTGTAGCCAAATGCATTTATCTGGGGATCCTTGACATGAAATTGAGAACCACTGGTTTCAACAACATTGGACAGCAAGCCTAAATAAGCAACTACACTTAAGAAACTAGCTAAAAAAATAGTGACTACAGAAAAACAAGACCAAAGTCTCTTATAAAAAGCAGACATGGCAACACTGGTTGAGCGGGTGCCTGGTGGCACAGACCGTATGTTTCTTCTTTGTGAGTGCCAGGACCTGGGTTAGAATTTGAGCCCCGTCTTGTCTTGCATGTGATGTCTCTCTCTACCCTTTGGTTTCCAGACTGTATTTGGCCACGGACCCCCATCTGAAAATATGGAAAAGAAAAAGACACTCATGTCTGAAATAAAAATGGCAAAAAATAAATCAAAAAGGGGGGGGTGAAAGAGAAATGTTTGAGTTGGGGTTTTCCAATCAGCTAATGCAGGAGAGATGTGTCCAACTCTTTCATTTTATTGATTTGTTTGACATTGACAACAAGACATGAAATATGTGAGTCATGGTGACACATTTAGTTGTTGGCTGTTTTAACGCATTCTGGACGGGAAACCCTTTTGGTGTTTTAATCATATAATATATTTTAGCTATTGAAAATGTGGCGCAAATTTGGAATATTTAGTCTTTCAGAGTGAACGTTTTTAACTCAAATCTTTGCTTCTGGGAGGTCCCTGGAACAAAATATTTTCAGATGGGGCTCGGCGACCAATTACATATATTTTTGGGGATCCTTGACATAAAATAGTTAGAGAACCACTGATATAGAAACATGGGTTTTTCAGAAATTTGTCTTTAGGATTTAGAAGACATTTTTAAAATTGACATCAGGTCTAAATGGGTTAGACGCATGAATAGGAGGGACTAGAACACGGACAAAGATCGACATACAAAGTAACACAACAGAATGAAGCACAATATAAGTCCCTGTCCTGATCCTGACAGCACACCACTGGCCTTTATGTACATGGATATATTTTCCTCCCATTTGGTCATAATCACCTAAACCCGGGGCCACGTTGGCACAGTCGGCAGTGCTGTCGCCTCACAGCTAGAAGGTCCTGGGTTCGATTCCCGCTGTGGGTGCTGGGGGCGTGTTCTCTCCTCCGTGTCATCAGTGCCCATACCCGAGGCGGGGTTGGCGAAAGGGCCTTTCTGTGTGGAGTTTGCATGTTCTCTCCGTGTCCCCTAGGGTAGGTACCCCCACAAAACCTGCAGTAATCCTGGTCTCTAAACTACCTCCCCCTGGCCAGCCCGGTGGTGCCTGATGGAGGGGAAAGGAACTGGTCGGAATAACGTGTTCCTTCCACGTGCTACGTCCGGCCGGGGAAACTCCCCTGTCAGGTGAAAAGAAGCAGCTTGGACTCCTCATGCATAGAAGGAAGCATGAGGTCAGTCCGCTGCCCCCCAGGTTGGCAGAGGAAGTGTAGCGCCCAGGATTACATTAGATAATTGACACTGGGTGAAACAATGGGTTACAGAATTGTGGGATAAAAATTAAAAAAATAAAAATAAATCAGCTAAACCCTTTAGACCGGGATCCCCCATGGCTCTACTAGCTCCGCTTCATTTAAACCAAGACGCCAAATGTAGCTGATCTACAAGCTAATATAAGCTTTAGATCAGCTTTTTTTCAGTGAATGTTTGCCTACTGAATATGGGGACACTAGGGTTCATGTGGTTAAAATCATTGGCAGTCGGTAGGGAAATCAATGTCTGCTCTGTTTGCATGTGTTTAGGATTTTTGGTTGTGGAAACAATGGGCTGTACTTGTCCACATGCCACCACATGATACACAACAGGTCACAGAGGAGATATAGAAAATATGCTGATGGAATGGTAGGCAGCATAATGACTGATTGGAACACTTCAAAATGAATAAAACAATTATCCCTTAAAGTAATGTAAATGAGGACCAGTATGGTCTCTCTCTGAGAGAAGTTCAATTATTCATAGTTTTGCAGTTCACACACACACGCGCGCGCGCGCACACACACACACACACACACACACACACACACACACACACACACACACACACACTCTCTCACACTGACTGTCTTTCCATGTCTTGCTCACCATGGCTCTCTGGTGCCCCTCGTAGGAGGAGGAGCTGTCCCGGTGCAAGCCTTCCTCATTCGTCGTCCTCACATCTGTCCCTACTGTCCCGTCCTGGTGTCAACTCCATGCAGTCTGGACCTTACCTCAACACAGTGAGTGTCCCTGTCTCACTTTGTCCCAGTATGAGCAGCAGCAACACTGCCATTGCCATCTCATCAGCAGAACATGATGTCCTGTTTTCATTTGACATTATTTATATAATTTGGTTAAGTTGTTACCGGTTATGTCAAATTTTTGTTTATTTTTGAAAAATCTTTTTGCATTTCTGTTTTTCATTGTCTTTTTCATCATTTTTGTGTTTGTGACTGTATTTGTGTGTCTGTGTGTGTCTGCATGCTTGTGTGTCTTTTCCTGGATGTGTGTGTGTATGTGCGTGCGTGCATGACTGTGTGTTCACTCGGTGTGTGTTGGGCAGATGCCCTTCCCACCAGAGTATTTGGCTCCCCCAGCTGAGCGAATGAAGAAAGAGAGAAAAACAAAGACGACTAAAAACAAGAAAGAGACAACGGGGAAGGTGAGAGAGGAGAGAAAAGCTATTTAGGACAATGGCCATTATTCAGTGGTTTTGCATAAACCATACTGTCAGTTGCTCTCACAAAACCAGTTTTTCTGGTGATAAGCACATCTTTCAAAATTGTACTTCATTAGTGCCTTTACACTTAAAGGAGAATTTTGGGCTAGAAGGCTTTCTTACCTTTATTTGTTGTTAAGTGGTCCAGGTGTTATTTTGTGCAAAAACGCATTATTGGCTATTTCTCCTACCATAATCCCTCAATGGGGTGTTGAGTTTTAGTGCTAATTCGCTTATTTCCATTGCTCAAAAATATTTTTTTTTGTATATATCTTCATAATGTAAATAGTATCCCAAGCGGCACACTTTACTACTTATTTTGATGGAATTAAGCGAATTAGCAATAAAACCCAATGCAAAAGAAAGCATTCTAGCCCGAAATTCTCCTTTAATATAATGCTAAACCGGTTTCAGCTATGGAGACTACTATTGCAAGGGATTATGGTAGATGTAAAACCACCGAATGTACATAAGATTCAATGGTTAATATTGCTGAACCCAATGAGACTGCTAGGAATATGTGTCAGTGTTCTCTCAGGATGAAGACAGGACTTAACCGTAGGTAATGTACAGGAAGTGACAACTGACAAGACTTTTGCATTATGAAGTTCCACTCAAGGACTTAATGACTATATAATAAATGTTCAGTATATACAATCCTACTAGCAATCCTTTAGCATTGATGGTTCCAAATCTTCCAGGTTTATTTATACCTTACTGTACCAAGAGCCTAAAGACTAATTTATTATTATAACATTGCTGTAGTACAACGTTTTGGTATATTATTGTTTTTCCCATTTCCCTCTCACTCAAGCCTGGGAAAGAAAAGCAGCCCTTCCACTATATTGATGTTGAAGCAAATAATTTGTCTTGTAAAATCACAACCACATGTTTACAATTTACGATTTAGGCATCACAGCAGATGCTCCTATCCGTACTAGTGACTTACATGTTATATACATGTTATATCTACTCAACAGAACTATTACCAATTCCCTCATCCAATCACCCTCTCTCCTTCTATCTCTTCCCCCCCTTCGTCATCCATCCTTCCCTCCCTCCCTCCCCCCTCCCTCTTTGGTTCTCTGCTCTGGTCAGGTTGTGGCACCGATGGCGTCCCCGGGGACCAGCGGTCCGTTCAGCTGGGTGCCCAGGCAGATGCTGAGCGGAGACGCGGCCGAGGAGGAGGGCGAGAGCGACGGAGACAGCGACCGGGATGAAGACAGGGGAGAAGACGAGGCAGAGCTAGTCATCGATATCCCCAATGAGTGAACTGTGTGTGTGTGTGTGTGTGTGTGTGTGTGTGTGTGTGTGTGTGTGTGTGTGTGTGTGTGTGTGTGTGTGTGTGTGTGTGTGTGTGTGTGTGTGTGTGTGTGTGTGTGGGGGGGGGGGGGGTGTACATGCCTGCATATAATTATGTTTGGGTATTTGTGAAGAAATAGCTGGAATGTGGCTATTTTACATGTATTTCTGTCTTCTTTTCTTCAGTGCACTGCAAATCACCAATTCCACATTTTGCAAAAGCAGAGCCAAGCACCCCCTTGTGGACTTTGGTTTAACTGCAACACTACTGCTAAACTCCCATACAGAGTAGATACTATGAGGCTGTTCATCAGTTTTTCATCATTGAAGGCACAGTTTTGGGAATAGGGATAAAACAAATTGTCCTCCAGTTGACATTTTGATGCGACGCTGTCTGTGACATGGTTCCTAGCTAACTGCTGGTCCTCCTCTGGCAAACCAGACAATTTACCCAGAAGGCAATTCATGACATTAACCCTGGCCTCCCTATTGTCTGCAATTTTTAAAAAATGTAAAAAGATTTTATTATATATTTTTTATTTGTACAAAAATAGCAGGTCAGCTATATTCGCTATTTGTCGTAATGACAACGTATATAGGGCTTAATTAAGTGGTTAATTAATTCTCGGAGAAAGACTGACAAGTGCGATTGAAAAGACTTTTGTAGTGATGTCCTAATGTCATACGTGTGTGTGTGTGGCTGTGTGCATACCATACATGTATACTATATACTATGCGCATTTATCAGAAAGCAGTACATTGAAGTGAAGGTACTGCAAATAAACTACATAGATGTTCAGGCCTCCGCTCAGCCATCACAACTAGAACATCCAGTCTCAAGTGGTGTTCCATATACCAGTATGCACATGTTACGTTTGTGATGTAAGAAGCACTGTCACAGTTTGCAGCGAGTAACGGTGATGACTGACCGCCGTCTACCCATATGTCAATTTTAATATGAGTAAAGCCATATTCTGTAAGATTACAGGCGATTGTTGGATCTCTGGATTTATAAGTTATTTTAATAGATAATTGAGATACATTATTGGTTCTAAGTCTAACCATACGAATGCATCCTTCAAGTTTAACTGCTTTACCCTTAAAGTGCTGCTTTCATTTGGAATTATGTTAAATGTTTTCTTAAGGTTTTCATTATTTTGTACCCATGATGTATCAGTATCACATCACATTAAAACTGTAACATTTCTGCTGACTCAGGCAGGGCCTTCTTTCCGATAGCTTAGTGGGTGGTGTCAGGTTTCACCGACTGTGCAATCTGCTGACAACATGCTGTACATGCGCAGGCCCTTTTCATCTCAAACAGATGTTTTGATGGCAGGATGATGGTGGTTGTATGTTTGTTCACAGACCTTTTGCACACTTTAAGTTTTCAAACTTTAAAACCGTTAGCAATGAGTCAACACGTTATCTTTTATTGAGTTTGTTTCCTCGAGTGCCTCTGGTGCTTTCCTTTGCCCCACCCAGAGCTTCACGCCCTGCAGCGTTCATAGCAAAGCTGTCAGTCAGCCAGGTATGCAGCATGCACCCTACATGCATACACACCCACAGCATACACGGAGTGGGAATGTGCAGTAAGCGCACAAAAACCATTTAAGATGTTGTGAAATCAGAAATATTACATAAACTACTGTACTTATGTACAACTGAACGAGGAAGAATCCTCTTTCCTCTATCTTCATCTTTGTGTGCACTTGTTTCACTCAGAGTCATAATTCCTAACAAAATGGTAGCTGTCACAAAATGTGACAGCTACCTGGCTGGTTTCCACCTATCCAGAGGTCAAAAAGAGAAGAGGATCTGCTCCTTACAAGGCTGTGATATATGATGCCAGATGATCTGGTTTAGTTTCATAACGGTTTTGTAAAGCAGAGAACCAGTGCCAACTGGTTCTCAACTGGCGATTTTGTAATATTTTAGGCAGACAGATGTGACCTTGGGGTCATGGAAGAGTTTATTCTTCTTGTTCTTGTCAGAGGGATCTAGATGTCAGGATACAACATGCATGGCTGAGACTATGACCACCCCCCCCCTTCTCAGGATTACAATTTTAATGAGGGTGAAGAAATGTCATTAAGCGAGTAAAGCGACTTATGGTTTTAACCACAATGTAGCAATGTACTTATGTAATTGGATCATATAGTTTCTCCAAGCAACGACCTGAACTGACACAGTGAGGGCTCCAACAAAAAGGAGTGTTCTTTATCTCAAACAATAAGCGATCCAGGCTTGTCAATCAATTGACTAACCCACCCTGAAAGGGTATTACTAGGGAATGCAGACTTGGCAGTATAGTTATAAGGTGTGGGCTTGGCTTGTGTACCTTGACAGCACAGGGGAGTGAAAGGTGTAACCAATAGAACGAGAATGGTGGGGTAAGGTGGTGAGTTATAGCCAGTGGGAAAGTGAATGAGAGAGAGAGAGAGAGAGAGAGAGAGGGAGGGAGGGAGGGACACAGAACAGGGGTGTGAGGTTGTCAGTGTGGAGAGAAATGAGAGGGTAAGCAGGATTGTATCTGCAACACACACACTCTTACCTTCTCTAATACTCACACACTTAACCAGGCGTTACAAGAAGACGGCCATGGGTACAGATGGAGTGGAGGAGAGAAAAACAAGGAGAAATTGTCAATAGTCAAGAACACATCGACAGGAAGGAAATTGCCATCGCCGTGGCCACCATTACCACCATTATCTCTGTCCGTTTAAATACGGAAACCTCTGGATAATTTATAAGCCTCTCCTCCCACCCTCTGTGTGTGCGTGATAGAGAGGCAGAGAGAGAGAGGGAGAGGGGGGAGTTGCTGAGCTCACCACCACCATGCTGCATCCTGTCACAATAGCAGGGGCTGTAGCTGTCTTGCTGCTGGCAGCGTTGGGCCCGGGCCTGTCTCTTGCAGCTGAGGACCACTCAGAGACGGACTTCTCTCGCTGCAGCCATTGCTTCTACAGACAGACGCCCCCTTTGGGAGCCTCTGTGCGGACAGAGGCAACAACACTGCCTCCACTGCAGCCACTCTGCCACAGCCTGCCTGGGGGACAGACATCTGCCACGCTCTATGACCCAGCCTGTGCCACTGCTGTCTTCAGAGGCTACCATCTCAGCCACGGATGGGTGACAGAGAGAGACGAAGGGGCAGAGAGTGAGCTGGTGGTAAGGGCATGTTTATGTCTGGAGAGTTTTCCAAAATGAGCTGACATTTGAAGAATGCGACACCTACTCATAGAGGGCAGACAATGAAAACAAATGATGGGTAACAACACTGTAGTTGACAGATAATACCATTATTTTATTTTTTTTGGAAAGGAAGCATTTGCTACTTTAACATCCATGTAAATAGTATGCCGTTGGATGACAATCATAAAAGACCTTGTAAACAAGTGCTATTTTCACCAACCATCTGTAAAGCTGTGTTGATTATGCTTCTGGGTGATGCAGGTTCAGAGTAGGCCCTACAATGTGTGCAGTGCACTGTAAACAACTGACTGGCAACAGATAGCAAAGTTCTGGACATGAGTGTCAGTGATAGAAAACATCAGAGAACGCAATGTAAAAGGAGACATTTGGATTGATCAGCAAGTGTTTTTTGATTGTTTTAGACAGGATATAGTTGCTCTATATTTGACATCTAAAAAACATCCTTGAGGTCAATTATTTACTCATAAATAATTGTTTATTATCTCACCCACAAAATGTAAAAAATCTTAAATGTTTTCTAATTGAATCCCATTTCATCATTGTTTTCTTCTATGATTTAGTGTGTAACAAAATTAAACTAAAATCAAATTTACAATTAATTAGAAAATGAAGAACCATAGGCATACAGTACGCCTCATGGGTTATAATTATATCCTGATAGTTATTTTGTTTTATTGCACAGTTCAGTTTTGATAATTTACCATTTTCTTTCTCCCAGACAGAGAATGGTGATGATATCGTTCAAGTCGCAGCAGACTCCCCTGTCCAGCTGTGGGACTCCTGGGTCACAGCCCTGGTCCGGTCCCAGATCGGCCCCCAGTGCGACTCTACAGGGGGTGACCTCTATATCCTGACTGGGAGGGGGGGACTAGGTTCTGCAGAGGATGGAGATGAGGTCATGTGCGAGACTGGGTTCCTGTGGACCGCAGTGTGCTGTTCTGGCTCGGAGAACCATGCTGGCTTCAGCGTGGGGCTGGTCAGAGAGTTAGGGGTAAGGGAGAGGCTGGTCGGCATCGAGGAGCTGGAGGAGATGCTCGGGGGGGTGCAGCTCTTCTCTGAGGGGTGCGGGGGAGCAGATGGGGAGGCTGAGGGAGGAATAGTGGATGTCCTCACAGATGCCTTGTCTGAAACCGTAGAAACAGTGAGCTCTGATAACACTATTGATGAAGACTCCAATGAAAACATTCAGGAAGGCACAGAAGATGCTCCGGACGCAGCAGGTGAACAGGTGAATCAGGAAGGCACAGAAGATGCTCCGGACGCAGCAGCTGAACAGGTGAATCAGGAAGGCACAGAAGATGTTCAGGTCGCGGCAGCTGAACAGGTGAATCAGGAAGGCACAGAAGATGCTCCGGTCGAAGCAGGTGAACAGGTGACCAGTGTCGACGCGGAGCCACTGGAAGCTCAGGCTGGCGACATCGCGCCAGAAACGTCAACAGAGGAAGAGATATCACAGAACAATGGTGAGGTGGCGGAGGGTGACGTGACTCACTTGGAGGTTGCCATGACAAAGGCTGTGGGATCTCTGGATGACAACGTGACCGTGGATGCCTTGGAGACAGACACCAACTCCAGCAGCACGCTTCTCTACATCCTGACGACCTCTGTGTACCTCATCACTGCTCCAATCCGCCCTGTTGTCTCCATTGTTACACAGCTACCAGGACAGGTAATCTATATACTATTACAAGTTACAATGTGAGCATTTTGCAGATGCTCATGTCGAGAGACCAGCGTGACTTACAAAGTCAAAGATTGGTGTAAGAGGCATGCATATAGTATGCGTCATGTTACAAAGTATAAGATCAAAGTAAATAGCATAGTACGTAAATGACAGGGTAAATGGTCATGTAAATATATGCTGCAAAGAAAACACTTTAATGCCACATGTCAGAGGTAAATATTCACACCTAGCATGTCTAAACAACATGCTATCTAAATAACTTAGGCTACATACAATAATGAACAAGTAACAACTATACATCTGCAAGATTGCACAGTATAACCGGCATCTATCGAAAATAGGCAACAAGTAAAGTAGTGATACAAGGGAATGAGTAGTGCTAGGGTAGGGGGTGAGGTCTGAAGAGATGAGTTTGCAGGCTGCAGTGGAAAATGAGGAGTGAGACTGCAGTCCTGACCGTGGGAGGAGGAGGGGGTTGTTTAGTACCACAGTTTAGAAGCCAGGAGGGTGAAGAGAACGCTTTGGTCCCAGACTAGTCGTAGGGAATGGGCTGACAGATGTCCTGTTAGATGATCCAAGTGCACAGGATGGGATGTAGTGGTGGTGGATCATGCCCTGAATGGGTGCCATGTCCTTGGCTACTTTGTAGGTCAACAACACCAGTGTTGTTTAGATGTGGATGCCTACAGTCTATGGTGGATGCAGGCAGCAACCAGACACCACTGAAAGGATTACTGAAGGGAGAGACGTGAACGTCTAGGGAGATTGAAGACCAGGTGTGCCGCAGCATTCATAATTGGTTAGGGGATCAATAGGGGGGTTGCTTGAGCATGCTTGGCTGGCTAGCAGTAAAGGAGCTGAGTCTGATGCACCGGATGTTATGCGGTGCTGGTGCTGTCTATACAGTATATGGTCTGTTTGTCTGTTTCAGAGCAAAATATGCTTTAATTAATAATGAAATACTGACACTCAATACTGTCACCCCAAACGTGGGTATACATCCACCATTTTTGATTATTTAGTTATGTAATGTCATCATGTGTGTTTTACATCAATAATTAAACGTGTGGGTGGGGGTGGGGGGTCAACAATGACAATGTTGGATTTTTTAAAGCTCTAGACAGGCTCGATAATGTGTGTTTACAAAAGAAATAAAGAACAGAAAGAGTGGGCCAATACATTACATAACAGTGTATGAGTCTAGTTATGCTATATATGGAATATATATTCTAGAGGTGTGCCCTGCCCTCACGGTTCAATTCGATTACGATTCACCAGGTAACGATTCGATTCAGTTAGATTCTATGATGCATCGCGATTCGCGATGCATCACATTTTTCTATATTACTGCACAACATGGCACATTTTTCATCAGTCAATACAAGCAGTCAGATATACTGAACAACATTATATAATTGTCTCCACCAGGCCAAAGGCATGGGGAGAGAGTATGTTTTGCACTCCGTCCGTCCGTGTGTCCGTGTGTCCGTCCGTCCGTCCGTCTGTGACCAGCTAATCTCCGGCACCGTTAACCCGGTCGATGCCAAATTTTGCACACACACTCCCTGGATTCCAACGATGAACCTCTGCCCCAAAATGTCCAGAACGGCCTGTTATAGCGCCACCAGGAGGCCGCTTTGTGCAAAACAAGTTTTTGGACAGTACACCTACAGATTTTGTCCAAACATCACGCAAATTGGTACACAGTCTCTCTAGAGCAAGGGTTTTCAACTGATTATGAACCAGGGACCACCACCCTGACTGAGAATCAACCTGGGGACCACCACCCTGACTGAGAATCAACCTGGGGACCACTACCCTGACTGAGAATTAACCTGGGGACCATTGTTGTGTTGGGAGGGGGGATATGGGCGTGGTGTGGGGGAAAGAAATTAACCTTCCATATTAAACTCATGTTGCTGTTCATTGTAACTTACTCTATGAGTAAGCAGACACTTGCGATTGGATTGATTATGGGCACATTTCCTTATAATGGTGACTCAACCAGGCAAACCGGTACGGTTTCCCTTGAGATTCTAACTCACCTTTCTGTGGAAGTTCTTGACATCCTGATTGGCTAAGATTGGCTTCCAAAGTTTGCAGGAGTGCTCAGTTTCAAAGAAAATGCTGCAAATCATGAACACATTGTGTGATTTCCGTGAAATTGTGCACGCACATTCCCACTAGGCAGAAGAAGAAATGCCACATGAACATTTTCAACTCAGCCTCATGGTGGCGCTATAACTGGCTGAAAAGGGTTTTTACCTCTAACTGCACGGCTCTGTGGATAACTTTGTATGCCAACTCCCTAGAGGCCAAGGAAAAACCTTTTCCTGGAATTTTTCACATCTGCTCTTTATAGCGCCACCAGGAGGCCGACATATGTCAAACACATTTTCTAATATTACTTCAGATTTTATCCAAATTTCACGCAAATCGGTACACATGCTCTCCATAGTCATGTGATCAAGACGGGTTTGTTTGATTTCTCATAATCCACCCTCATTGGCTACGATTGGCTTCTAAACTTTTCAGGAGTAGCCCGCTTTGTACCCGTTTTGTACAAATCGCCACAACTACTCAACGCAGCGTCCGATTGTGGTGAAACTGTGCATGCATATTCCCACTAGGCTTTGGAAGAAATGCCACTTGACCGTTTTCAAATCAGCCTAATGGTGGCGCTACAACAGGCCAAGCCGCGACACACACACACACACACACACACACACACACACACACACACACACACACACACACACACACACACACACAGGTCACCTGGTGGAGACCTGTGCCCAGAAGGGCACTTTTTCTAGTTTAGTTATGTAATGTCATCATGTGTGTTTTACATCAATAATTAAACGTGTGGGTGGGGGGGGGGGGGTCAACAATGACAATGTTGGATTTTTTAAAGCTCTAGACAGGCTCAATAATGTGTGTTTACAAAAGAAATAAAGAACAGAAAGAGTGGGCCAATACATTACATGATAACAGTGTATGAGTCTAGTTATGCTATATATGGAATATATATTCTAGAGGTGTGCCCTGCCCTCACGGTTCAATTCGATTACGATTCACCAGGTAACGATTCGATTCAGTTAGATTCTGTGATGCATCACATTTTTCTATATTACTGCACAACATGGCACATTTTTCATCAGTCAATACAAGCAGTCAGATATACTGAACAACATTATATAATTATATATAATATTATATACAGTATTATAATTATATATAATTATATTATAATATATATAATTATATTTAGGCTTCAATTATTGATTATGTCACATTGATGCAGAATCGCTCACGGCCGAATCGCTGAGTCACCACGAATAATTTCAGTGTTCAGACCTTTTCAACTCACTCTGTCTTGTCTTGTCTTGTCTTGTCTTGTCTTGGCAGGTGACATATATCCTCCAGGAGGATCTTGGAGTTCTTTGCGCTCTGCCAGGACACGTGTTCTCGCTGTTCCACCTCATTGGCTCTGATGTCTGGTCTGGTGTGTGGTCAGTCATAGACACGGTGGTGGGCCTAGGAGAGGACATCTTCTCTGGACTGTACCTCTGCACCTCTACCATTCTGCAAGCCCTGCTCGCTACCTGTCATCTTGTGATGACAGGGCTGGGCACGCTGGCCTGTGACACAGTGGGGATAGTCGGTGGGGTGGTGGACAACGTTTGGTGGGTGATACGGTTCTTCGGGGGTTGGCTCTGGGAACAAATCGAGGAGTATGCGGGGGCGGTGTTGTCAGAGATGGGTGCTCAGGCCAAAGCTGTGGGTGGAGGGCTGGGAACTCTGGCATGGAGAGGGGGCAATGGGGTGGGGAACGTGGTGAGGCTAAGTGTAAGGTTGGCCTTGGGGACTGTGGAGATGCTTGTTAATACAGTGATGGAGGTATTTGGGCCGAAGTCAGAGTGATTGCAGTAATCCAGACGTCCAGAAGATGGCCACCTATAAACTTTTCCAGAGTCCAGCAAAAATGTTTGCTGAACAATTTCATAGATGCTATGAATAATTTGGGCCAGCAGCAGAAAGCTTACCACACATGCAAGAACACATTTTCTTTGTGCAAATTACATTAAACTATACTTACACTAATAGGCTTATAACTAAATTAGTTTGAGAGGTACAGTATGAGCCCATGCAGTAGGCCTACCACAATTTTAAATGTGCCTGATTGCAAGTTTGCTGTTGAGTCGACCTTTGGTAGTAATTTCACAACTCAAGTATTTGCATTTCAATACATACAATAGACCTGAATATTTGCTTCTGTGTGTTTGATTAAATTAAATGCTGCTTTAAAATAATTTCTCCTTTGTGACTTTCATTTAGCCTATAAATATCCCTCTTATCAAACCAATGTAATAATGAATTGCATTTTTATAGCGCTTTTCCAAGTGCTTTACAATGGTTAATTCATTGGGAGGTGAAGCGGCGAACAGTCGACGCCAGTGTCCTCACTTCCCACATTCACACAATGGTGGCGAGCTCACACACTCATTGGAGGAAATGTAGGGTTCAGTGTCTTGCCCAAGGACACTTCGACATGTGGACAGGAGGAGCCGGGATTCGAACCGCCGCCCACGGGATCATTGGACGACCTGCTCTACCTCCTGAGCCACAGCCGCCCTAAATATCAGCCAATGTACCAATGCAAACTAATGTACTAATGCATCATTTATACTAATGAGGCAAAACAACTCAAATGGCCATGTACGATCAGCACACACTTTCCAGAGGTAGTGTTCAAGGAAGCTAAAAGAGTGACATATTTCAGCAGAACAATACAGTACTAGGCTCACAGTGGGTGGATGGAAAACACACATGATCATAATGCTCTCATTCAATTTCAGTTTTAGAAGGTCAAATAAGACACGATATTTAAAATCACACCGTACTAAAGACATACAGTACACAACTACTTCTACTAGCAATTGGGGAACAAAGTGCCAGCACCCAAAGGACAGAAATGATTAGGAGATGCAGTGGAGTTGAGAGAGACAAGAAGAGAAATGTCACCTATGCAGGTGCACTAAAACAACTGGAGCCCACCGCATGCGAGTGTTCTCTTTTATTTCCAATTTTCATGTTATATTTTTTGCTTAGCACCTGCCTAATTTTGGGTGTGGATGTGCATGTCTCTCCTCCCTTTATAATCTCACCTAAAATATCAAGGTCAGGACTGAGGTTGAACCAGAATGAGAAGCGGTCATAGACACCATACAAATGATAAATGGATGGGTCATTCACAATTTCACATCTGTCTAAAGTAGTGCCTAAATGGAAATAAGACTGCACAGACTTTTTTGGTGTTATCCCTTTTGGACTGAAGTGTTTGACTGTACTCGGTTGCTGTTTTTACATTTATGTCTAATAAACTATTCAATCAAGTCAACACTTCACATGACATGCTGTAGATTAATAACGGACCGGTTGCTTTAACAGTCTGTTACCCTATCTTAACTCTTACCTGGTAAGAGGGAAACTGTTTTACCAAGAGCCCACATAGCACTTGCTGCCACAAGGCAATCCAATCTGCCAGTAAATCCCTTAAATCTACATGGAAATTAAAATTAAAAATTAACTATGCTTCAAATCCTTAATCCTTATTGCAAGAAATTTGGGAAAGTAACATGTTTCCAAGCCTTTCTCCCTGCCTCATAGTCATATAGACCAGGAGTTGGCATGGGTGAGTTTTGTGCAGCGTTTAACAACAACTGCCCAGCTGAAAGTAATGTTGTGAACCCAAATGAGAACCGACACAAATGGTCTCATCTATGCAATAATATACAATATCACAAGTTACAACATAATTAACATCCTGCAAGTATTACATAACATACTAACATGTGCACCCCTAGGTTGTACAGTACTACATCATGTCAGGACTTGCAGAGAAGCAGATCATTCATGACATGTGTCAATGCAGTGTAATATCGAGGTTGACTTGAAAAGATAATCTGAGAATCTGGGAATTTAAGCAAATTAATCTACAGAGCTTTACAGGTGGAGCCACTTTCTATGTTTTTTTGGGGGGAAAGGAATACTTTGTTTTATGTAACTAGAGCAGTTCTCAAAGTGGGGTCGTGGGCTCTCACAGGTCGAGGTTCCAGCAAAATTGTAATTTTAATTAACTACAGTAGTAGACTGCATCAATTTGATGCGTTGTAGATCTATTTTCAACAAATCTTGTATGTGTTTCCCTGGCACAAAATATTTTCAGGTGATACTGTACTGTACTGTCTCTGTCTGTAGGCCTACATACTAATATGGTTTGGGCATTATTTTGGAGGGGGGGATGAAAAATGCCCTCTCAGCTCTCTCACACACCATCCCAGTAGGTGGCAGTAATAAACCGTTCCATTGGAAGTCAACCCACTAAGGAAAAAGAAACCCCGGAACAACAACGTTGGTTTATTGCGTCAGGCAGCGTCGCAGCGGCTCATGTGCGTCTCCGTTGTGTTGCTAACATAAAGCTGACGTCTCTTACCGGTTTCATGTGGTTCCACCAGATAACACAATTCAAAGGTATGATGATGATCAACTTCTAACAATACGTTTGCGCCAACATCGTGTTTTATTCACGTTGTCATTTTGGTTTACTTCGAGGAAAACGCGAAAGAATTATACATCATGAGACTGAGCCACAATTTCAATGCAGATATTAAGTCACGTTAAAAGTTTCGTGCCGTGTTGTACAATAGCTACTATAGCTATAGTCTCTGGTCTGTTTCACATGGCTTAGGTCGGCTTTAAATCACTGACACAGTTAAGCCAGCATATGGTCGCAAAAGTGGCTATAGTACTCTGCTACCACGAAAGTGCATATTTTGCAACTAACATGTTTAATTATTGTCTCAGAGTCTGACATCTCCTGTTGTGGCGTTCACTGTATGTGGTCAGTTTTAGGGTGGTAGTTGTTGGCTGACACATGCCATACACCGATACACGCCCACCAAGGCACTCACCAGTCACTCACTGATGTCTATCTTGTCTCTGGTCTTGAGAAAAATGACTGCTTATAAGTGACTGCAAAAGATTGTTGCTATTTGTTTCAAAAAAGCTTTGGCAATGAAAATGTTTCTCATCCAATAAAGCTCCTTTGAATTGTATTGTGCAGGGATGTCGTCTCTCTATGTGTCTCCACACCCTGATGACTTCAGGAGTCTTCTAGCTCTCATAAGTGCAGAATTCTGCACCTTATACCCGCGCACTATCACAGCGGACCCCCCGGCCTCTCTAAATGCCCGGTCCAGACCCGCCCTGGTGCTGGGTGCCGGGGAAGGGGGCTCTGTCCTGTGCGGGTCCAGTGCTGTGGCCTGGTACTTGGCCTCTCAGGGGAAAAGGGCTGGGCTATGCAACAAGCAACAGAGCCAGGTGTGGCAGTGGCTCAGCTTTGCAGACAACGAACTTACGCCAGTGTCCTGCGCTGTGGTGTTTCCACTGATGGGGATGATTGGACTCGATAAGAAGGTGAGAGCTTCATACTTCTACACCAGTTTAACCCATTTAGACCTGTTGTTACACCTATTGTATACGTCGTTGGTATACCTTTCAAGCTGGGAAGTAGTGGTAACGTCATTTTTGTTTCTATATATCGCTGTTGTCGGGCAGAAACCTCTTAAATGGTATATGGTGCATTTATATAGCGCCTTTATCCAAGGCTCTTTACATTACATTCACCCATTCACACACACATGTATACACCGATGCCGGAGGAAACCATGCAAGGCACCAACCTGCACATCGGGAGCAATTAGGGTTTCAGTGTCTTGCTCAAGGACACTTCGACACTAACTCTAGGGGAGCCTGGGTTCGAATTGGCAACCTTGCGGTTCCCATCAAGTCACTCTACTCGTAAGCCACCGCCGCCCCTGTATATTCATATATACTCCTATATCCATATTCTAACTTTGTGTTTTTTTTCATAAATTAACACCCTGCTTGATCATACTACAGCGTCACTCAAAGACACAAACAAACACATCAAAAGTAGCAGATCCACAAGTTTTGAGCTTGCAGATCTGCTACTTTTTGAGGGGCTTTTGCCTACCCCGTTTGTATACAGGAAAGAAAAAAAATCACAAAATCAATCAACAGAATTTCAACTTTGATTAATAGCAATAACTGTGTATAATAATAATACACAGTATTAATAACCTGTGTGAGCGTCCCTCACACGGGTCTATGCGTTAAGATGTGACCATGGTAGCCATTAGCCCACTGCTCATTCACAGATGTGTTCTGCGTCAGTCTGCATCAGTCCTCTCTGACAGCTGTCAGCAGGTCCTTCTTGAATGTCGAACCACAGCACCAAATCTATTTTAGAACAAAGCTCTCGTATTTCTCACCCAGCTGCTGACAGCAGTCGAAATGGGATTTATTGATTATATTAAATTATTTGCAGACAAATCCTTTTTTGTGATAGAGCAGAGGTAAAGTAGTACATAACAGTGAACGCTTACATCCATGGATTTCATTTTACATTGAGATGCTATTTGGTATCTGTGTGCTTACTTTATATTGATTACACACACACACACACACACACAGTCACACACACACACACACACACACACACACACACACACACACACACACACACACACACACACACACACACACACACACACACACAGTATATATTTCAGTCTCACATACATACATACATATATTTGCTGTATATAATATTGGTAGAGAACCAAGATTTAAGAATACAAATCTTGACTCTCAGCTCCAGCAGACGTCTCGGGCGGAGATGATGCGTGTCCTGAAGGTTCTAGACCAGGCCCTGGAACCCAGAACCTTCCTGGTGGGAGAAGGCATCACCCTGGCTGACATGGCTGTAGCCATGGCAGTCCTCCTGCCCTTCAAATATGTAAGTCAGGGGTGGGCAACTTTGACGATGGCGAGGGCCACTATATATTTCCACACTCACTGCAGAGGGCCACATTTCATATTACTGTCGTGGCAAAAATAGCTGATCTACAAGCTCAAAACGCGTTGCACTGCGATGCGTTTTGAGCTTATAGATCATAGTGATGGTGGGGGCCGCATCTGGCCCCTGGGCCGCCAGTTGCCCATGTATGAAGTAAGTCACTTACACTGTGCAGGCTTCTACGGTGCTGGAAGCTGAAGAAAAAGGAAACAAGGATTCATTTTACAGTTGCATTTTTCTATTACTTACTTTGCTTAACATTTGCAGAACAATCAGTGCATTTCTTGAAACAATTCAATTCATGCAAACCGCACCATTTATAATGGACTACTGCAAAAGCCTGTAACTTGCTTAAAATCGTGTTTATATCTCAAAAGTAAATATTTGTCAATGAACGTCGTCCAAATGACACGTCCTTGGGTGCGTTTTGTAAATATGTTCTGGTTTTGACATAGAGTGATCTATCAGATCATTTACAAACGGTCAGAGTAGATACTCATTAACTAACTGTGCCATTTTCTTTTTTTTTATTCTTTTTTACTGCATCCCATGTATAAACATGAATATTACCTGTTTTAGTACAGGTAGATGCAAGTTGAATACTGGAGTGTCAAACTCGGCCAAAAAGGTGTCCAATACAAGTAAAGATGATTTGGGGAAGGACAAGACTGTTTTTTACACAACATTGCAAAGCACAAAGTAAAAAACCCCAACTAAACTTAGAAATTAAAACATAGGAAACAGCATTGCACAGTTCTTTGGTGATATTCAGTGCACTCTGGACAGGAGGATAACTAAGTTTCCAGGGTCATATGTTCTCCAGTTCAGTTAGGTTGTAATGTTACCCACTGTACAGTCATGCTTTGTGTGTCTTCTTATTGTAGTTTAACCCGGTTCCTCTGCCTAGATGTTGGCTGTTTTGCTTTCTCTCTCTAATGAAAACCTATCTCAGTCGTACTTGCTCAGCTGTAGGCTGTAAGTGTTTGCTCAGCTGTAGGCCTACTGTTGCTGAGAAAACCACATTTTCCACCTTTTATTTTGTCCTTGTTTTGTGTGTCAGGCTTTGGAGGCTCCAGACAGAAAGGTCCTCTGTAACGTCACCCGGTGGTTCCTGACATGCATCAACCAGCCTCTGTTTGTCAAGGTCTTGGGAAAGATTAGTCTGTGTGAGAAGATGGTGCCAGTTACACCCAAGAGCAGCAGTACTGCTGCTGCTGCTGCTGCTGCTGCATCTCCTGCATCTCCTGCTGCTGATGCATCTCCTGCTGCTGATGCCTCTCCTGCTGCTGAGTCCACTGATGCTACTGTCAATGGTAACTTTATTTTTATTTTTATTATTATTATTCTTTATTTACCCAGGGAAGTAGCGGAGCACAGGTGCTCATTTTCAGCAACGCCCTGCACATAGAGACAGACAGACACACACACACGCACATTAAAAACTGGGAACTGACCAGTACAACCACAGTCTTATACTGTTGGCCACTAAGCAGCTCCAGGAGGAGCAGTTGGGGGTTCAGTGCCTTGCTCAAGGGCACTACAGCGGTGTTGGGTGAGTGATGACAATCACTTCCCCACCCAGATTTTTCCTGCCCGTCCGGGGAATCGAACCGGCAACCTTTCGGCAACAAGGGCGCTCCTCTAACCCTTAGGCCACCGCTGCCCCAACTTGCACTTGCACTATTGATGTGGCTAGTAGTGTGTGTATAGACAAATTCAGAAACGGGTCTCATGGTCGCAGCTTACGTGTTTCCTGTAGGCGGAGCAGACATAACTGCAGGGTAAACCTGCCTCTTACAAAACCTCTTCTACTATGGTGAATGGTAGAGTGACTGATGTACAGTCTGCCTCAAACTTTAATCTTTTACCTGCACAAGGCTGCTGCACTTTATACCTCATACTAAGCATTTAAAGTATGAGGTATAAAGTACAGCAGCATTGTGTTCATAAAACAGAAAGATTGGGTATTGGGTAAGACTGACGTTATGTATCTTTCAGGACCTTTGACTGCTTCGTCTCAACCATTACTCTATGGCTCTGCTCTTAGGCCCAGGCCACACCACTCTGGATCTTTTGCAAAACGGATATTTTCGTCCTCCGTTTTAGAAAAAATCCCTGGCCATACGACAGAGATATCTATGTCCACACCCAAACGCAGAAACACATTGAACACTGGATAAAATCACTGCAGTAGCAGGTTTCAATTGTAGGCTATATTATATTTGATTTTATATTTACACTTGAGGTGCCAATCATATTTTTAATGAAGGAATAAGTACCGCATTTTAAAAGCCACCTAAATTGTGAGTGGAAGTATATTTCTTTCATTATCTGTCAGCATGTCACACTATGTGCGTAAATCTCCAGATCCCGACTCTCGACTTTTCTCTCCATATAATTTAAAAATGATAGACACTTTACCATTGCTCTGGCGACCTGGCAAGTCCTGCACAGAAATAGTAGAGTCAGGCCTATAGAAGTGTCCACAACCAGTTGTGAGCTTGTAGAGTGGCTATATTTTAGGCTAATACAAGTTCACGCGCACATTGTCAGCATGTAGGCACAGTGACATGCAGTCAATGGTGCGCCCTAAACATGAGAGAGATGTGCCATAATGCGCACGCACGATGCGATCCCATTCACACCTCTCTTTCTCTCTCTCTGCACCCTCTCTCTCTCTCTCTCTCTCCTCGCATGACCATGATGCAAAATACAGCACGATATAGTTTCACATGCGGCTATGTGCTTGAAATGTACTGTAATTCTGCAAACTGTTAATAAATTCTTCAATCAATCAATCAACACACCACGCATAGACTTGTTGGTGTAGGCTACTGCGCAATGGCATTTGGCCTGGGTCCTTATTGGTAGGTTAATATCCACAGTTTATCTGTAGCGGTCCGCAATGAACCTATTGGCTTCGCACTCGGCACCAATACAAATGAAACTATTTGAATAAAGGTTGTACACATCAGTGAAATTAACCTCCCTAATTGAGAGTGTAGACCTAGCAAGCGCACCACAGCTCATATAGGCTGCATGGCTATACGGGCTTGGGCACTACCCTACCATCTCTCTATATCATTTGATGAAGGCATATTAAAAACATGACTTGTACACCCAATGAAAATATAAACTTCACGGAATATATACCACTTCGAATTATAACAATCGGTTGAAGATTATCTGAATATAGCACGAGTAAAATCTCAACCTCTTTGCGCAACGGGCCATTGCGCTGAGGACTGGGCTGGCAGTGTTTTTTTTACCTATACTTGTGAGGACCTCTGCTTGACAAGCTGCATGTGGGCGGTGGCGGTGACATCATCGTTTCTCAAAAACTCCGTTTCGCATGACTACACCGCTCCACTGATCCGGATATTTTCGAAAATCTTCACTTATTTATCCGTTTCAAAAAACCTCCGTTTGAGTGGCCGAAAACGCCGTTTGCGTGTGGCTGAAAGGCCCAAACGCACAGAGAAATGTGCGTTTTGCAAAAGACCCATATACGTGTGGCCTGGGCCTTAGCCACCGCGGTGGATATTTTGACATTCCGTTTTTTTTTTTTTGGAATGTTGTCACTACTGTTGGAGCAGCCATAAACTACACAGGTTCATCCCGATGTTCTGGGCATCTTTGTAATCTTAGTGTTAGTAAAAAGCAGGTAAAAGAGTAACGTTTGAGGCAGACTGTACATCAGTCACTCTACCATTCACCTTAGTAGAAGAGGTTTTTTTAGACAATGGCGAACAAACACGACAGCTGCCCGGCCATCTGCCAGCTAGTCAGAGGCGCAAGGCTTCATGGGGAATGTAGAAAATCACCCCATGGTTGGCTAAATGTTTACTTTGTAGTGCACTTTGAGGATTTAGTTGTTTTCCAGACAGTAGATAAAAGACTGGATCATTTAAATTTCTAGTTTAAGTCTGTCTAAGACGCCATCCAAACCTCTTGCAGTCCTTTACCACTATTCACATTGTTCCATTTCTTGCAAGAGAATATTATGCTTGTGTATAAATACTGTACTGTGATTCTTGGTGTGTGTGTGTGTGTGTGTGTGTGTGTGTGTGTGTGTGTGTGTGTGTGTGTGTGTGTGTGTTTCTCTTTCTTTCAGGTCCACCAAAGACTGAAGCCCAGCTTAAAAAGGACGCGAAGAACAGAGAGAAGCTGGAGAAGTTCCAGAAGAAGCAGAAGGAGATGGAAGAAAAGAAGAAGCAGCCACAAGCGGAGGTAAAGAAACAAGACTGCTGCTTAAAACATATCAAGAAAGTAAAGCAACACAACAAGAATAAAAATGTTGTCACATCCAAGTACAGTTACATGAATATAAAATATTCTGATTGTTACATTTTGTTAGTACAATAACAATCATACGTGTTCTTTACGGAGCCCCTGAGTGGACAAGATATTATCTCGTCCGGACAAGATAATTATTATCTCGTCCGGACAAGATAATTATTATCTCGTCCAGACGAGATAATTTATTTTTCTTACCATGGCCACTCAGGGGCTCCGTAGTTCTTGGATATTAACCAAAAACTAAATTAATTGTGTGCAGATGGGTTTTCTTTTATGTACCCAGGTTAGTAGCTGAGCACATTTTCAGCAATGCCTTGCACATAGAAACACACAGACAGACACACACATTAAAACCTGGGAGCTGACCATTACAACGAACCTCAGTCTTATACTGTTGGCCACTAAGCAGCAGTTGGGGGTTCAGTGCCTTGCTCAAGGGCACTTCAGCGGTGTTGTGTGAGTGAGGCCAATCACTTCACTTCCCGACCCAGATTTTTCCTCCCCGTCCGGGGAATCTAACCGGCAACCTTTCGGCAACAAGGGCGCTCCTCTAACGCTGCCCAAGTATAAGATTTTAGTCATTTCCAGGTCTGGATAAGTAAACTGTATTAGAAAATAATAATAACGTTTCCAGACTATTTACATGATAACTCGACCAAATCCACACATCTACCACCATATTGGATTCAATAAAATGCGGCAATATCTCTGAATTGCATATATAGCAAATCACAAATGACATTGTGACAAAAGCTTGTCTGAACATTTATCAGCTATCAGTTATACAGTGATGAAGTAATCAGAAAAGTTAAACTACCGGTATCTTTTCTGCTTAAGAACACAATAATTGAAAGGCTGCATGTATCGTCATGGACACAGTGAATAAATGAGGCTGCACAGGCAGCGCAAACATTATTTTTTATTGGCTCATTTTCTCTTCTTATTATTATTTTTTTTTTGCAGAAATAAATTAAGAAATACAGAGTAACAAATACAAATGCATCACACACAAGAACAAAACAACACAAATCAAATCAAGACAACCAAAATCGACAAGACAGGTTGGCTAGTCAGGTGACCACTATTCAGGTTCAATTGGGAGTGTAGGCGGTCAACATGAGACAGAAAAGGCTGCCATACTTTACTGAATTTGGAGATTGAGCCACGCAATGTGTATGTTTTTTTCCCCCAATGCATAAGAATAAGACGTCTTGCCAGAAGAGTCACAAAAGCGACAAGGTCAGATTGATATTTAGGCAGGGGGATGGTTTCAGGAAGGACGCCAAATAGGGAAATAATGGGATGAATCTATGGGCAACTGTAACACATCTGAAATAGTATCAAATATCTGACCAAAAAGACTGTAAGGCTGGACAGGTCCAAAACATATGAAGAAGATTAGCTGGAGCCTGGTGGCATCTATCGCACATTGGATCGACATCATCATAAATCCTGGCTAACCTAACCTTGGTCCAGTACACCCGGTGGAGAAATTTACATTGCATCGCCCCATGTTTAGCACATTATTGATGAGGAATGAACACGATCCATAATGGCCTCCCGGGTTTCATCAGAGATTTCTTCCTCCAGGTCCTGGGCCCAAAGATTTTTATAGGCAGTGGTTGAGGGTAAATGAAGGTCAAATAATGAGGTATAGAGTAACGATATCTGACGGAAAAAGTGGGTTCTGGGTACGTGGCACGTACGGTGGCACGTTCGTTTCGTTTGAACAGATAGTTCAAAAGTATGAGCATACTTTTGAACTGTTCAAAGTAACGCAACAAACGTGCCACCGTCAAACAAATCTTTGACTGACTTAATGCCTTCTGTTCTCATTTATAAAAGAGACTACATTAATCTAGGTTCAAGGTTGTATTTATTAGTGTCCACGGGGGGGGAAATGGTTTTACAGCAGATCATAAGGCTTGAAACATATAGACATACATCAAACCAAACCTGTTGGTCGCAAGTGTGAGGTGCGCCCTGCCTACGTACGCCAAGTAGAATTCATGGGGAGACAATTAATATATAATTTCTTCTATCTAAGAGAAATAATGAATATAGCTAGGACCGTTTCAGTTAGGTAACTTATTTCTGTTGAACAGTGCTGACAAACAAGTTGTGTTTTAAAGTCAGTGGACTTTAGTTCTATTTTCTAGTTCACTTATGTTGCTGTAGGGGTTGAAGGTATATAGAGTATAAATTTACCTTACAAAAACTCTAACATTGCACAATTTAACATTGCCTGGTTTTGCCGTTAACCAATTTCAACCTGCCGTTCCTATTTTGGACTAATGTGGTGAAGTGGTTAATATGTATTAAAGTTCTCAGTGGCCAGACTCGCCACGACTGATTTCAGTGATGTCATTTGGATTCCACAGAAGTCAGCATGTCCTCTATCAAAGCATGTTGCGCAGCGGAAATGGCCGATCTACAGTACAAGCTTGTAGATAGGCTATTTTAGAGAGAATTCTAAAAGCATTTAGTTGCATAAACTAAATGCTATTAGCTATTTGTACGCGGATGTTAATATGGTGTGACGAATCGGAAATTTATGGAATAAAAAATGTGTAGGAAGGAACCCTGAGATATTATCAGTTATGTTCAATTACTGATAAAGATTGACAACAAAATGTTAACACATTTACCATTTATACATTTTCATAATGTCATAATGGTCACAGATTGTAAGCAAAATGCTCACGGGTGCAGTAGTAGCAAGGTCACATGTAGGTGTTAATCCACTAGATTGAAAGAGAATAAAACCTGCACTCTCAGTCGTAGTAAGAGTCTTGTTTAACCCATTTTGACCCGAGATCAGATTCTAAAAATGTCTTCTACATCCTGACAGTTTTCTGAAAAAGCTATGTTTCTATGTCAGTCGTTCTTCGATTTTTCAAAAATAGCAGACCTACAAGCTCGTAGCGCGCCACTCGGTGGCGCGCTATGAGCTTGTAGATCTGCTATTTTTCAATAGCTAAAGCATAACATAATGCTAACACCAAAAGGGGTTCCCGCCCAAAATGGGTTCATAATGTTGAGGATCCGCAGCAGCAGTCAATCCAGACAAACGCTTTTCGAGTGCGGATTCTATGTTCTCTTTGAAGAACATATATAGCATCTGCACCCAGCCAGCACAGGCCTGAACCTTTTAAAAGACTTTTTCCCTTGAAATTCCACTAGATTGGTCACTAGCTTCCTACTGTAGACTGGTAATATGAACGTCGGTGTTGGAACGGGGCCATGTGAACAAATGTGACCAGATTTGACTGAGAGACTGCCATCGCGCAAATTCCAGCTTTTCACCAGAGGAGGAAAACTTTTTTTCAAATGAGTTTATAGCACAGGCAGACTCTTCACATACTAGAGCATGTCTGAAACAAGTGTCAGAGCTGAAATCGACATGTAAATATGAAATAAATGCTTAAACATGTAGCTAGGTGTAATGTTAGAGACCACAGAAGTGAACCTTTCAAGCCTGTTTTCTCAACTCGCTGTTTTCTGCAAGACATTACCCTATAAGCCATATCTCCAAAACTGGTGGGTCAAACTGAACAACCAATATGTCAATTTGAAGCTATGATTCCCTGCTTTCATCTAGGACAAATAAAGAGGATGGTGCACGGAGGTGCGGCCCACTCTCCTGCGGGAGGTTTGCACATGCTCAGTGTAAACAGGAACTGCGATGATGGAGTGTTCCAGCAGAGGTGCTAGAGGTGCATGAAAGTTGCTGACCCTGAACTGAAATAATAAAAAGGATATCACAAAAAAGAGAATAGTACAGTTGATTTTGTTTTTTATTTTAAAAAGTATATCAATTTCATAACTGTGGAAAAAATGTTGTGTATAACAGACTGAAAGATAGTACATTTACTAAATGTTAATGTTTTTGTATATTTTCTTTTGTGGATTTTCCATGTTCTTTAATTAGTACATGTGTCAAACTTCTATTTTTGTGAAATGACAAAGAAACATGGATACTGTTCATTCAAGTGCTCTGGATGATATAAAACATTTGAAAAGGGAAGGGTGACTGCTGTTTAATTATCAACTGTTCTGGATCTCATTATTTACATGAAAGTTATGAGCTTTCTATCTAGCACCTCTGCTGGAACACTCCATCATCGCAGTTCCTGTTTACACTGAGCATGTGCAAACCTCCCGCAGGAGAGTGGGCCGCACCTCCGTGCACCATCCTCTTTATTTGTCCTAGGCTTTCATATGACATGAAAAAAACAAATTCAAAAAAATCCAATGGCAGTCCCTCAGTCAAATTTAGTCACAAATAACCACCAAGAGATTCACATTAGCAGCTTGCAAGTCATCAATAACGACGGCTCTCAGAACAGACGGGAGGAGCACGGGAACGGGGGAAATGAGGCTTCACGTGCACTCCATTTGTCTTGAACAACAGATCTGAGAATGAGTTATCGTTTTGTTTTCACGAGCTGCTGATAATAACACAAATACTAGTACAATGAATTACACACAAAAAAGCAACACTTTGAAGAGTTTGTAAAAATGCTGGAATCTTGTTTTTCCATCTGCGATGCAAAATTCCAAAGCCTAACCTTTGATCAATAATGCATAATTTCAAGGCATTGAAGTTACCGTTTCACTTAACTACTGACGTTTCAAAACAAACCTGTTTTATTCCACTGTCCTCTGATAGAAAAAGGCCAAGCCTGAGAAGAAGGAGCGGGAAGTGATCACATACGACATCCCTACCACACCCGGAGACAAGAAAGGTGCTTATTCTGTGTGTAGATGGTTGCATGCAAGAGTGTGCCTTTTATTCTGTGTGTAGATGGTTGCATGCAAGAGTGTGCCTTTTATTCTGTGTGTAGATGGTTGCATGCAAGAGTGTGCCTTTTATTCTGTGTGTAGATGGTTGCATGCAAGAGTGTGCCTTTTATTCTGTGTGTAGATGGTTGCATGCAAGAGTGTGCCTTTTATTCTGTGTGTAGATGGTTGCATGCAAGAGTGTGCCTTTTATTCTGTGTGTAGATGGTTGCATGCAAGAGTGTGCCTTTTATTCTGTGTGTAGATGGTTGCATGCAAGAGTGTGCCTTTTATTCTGTGTGTAGATGGTTGCATGCAAGAGTGTGCCTTTTATTCTGTGTGTAGATGGTTGCATGCAAGAGTGTGCCTTTTATTCTGTGTGTAGATGGTTGCATGCAAGAGTGTGCCTTTTATTCTGTGTGTAGATGGTTGCATGCAAGAGTGTGCCTTTTATTCTGTGTGTAGATGGTTGCATGCAAGAGTGTGCCTTTTATTCTGTGTGTAGATGGTTGCATGCAAGAGTGTGCCTTTTATTCTGTGTGTAGATGGTTGCATGCAAGAGTGTGCCTTTTATTCTGTGTGTAGATGGTTGCATGCAAGAGTGTGCCTTTTATTCTGTGTGTAGATGGTTGCATGCAAGAGTGTGCCTTTTATTCTGTGTGTAGATGGTTGCATGCAAGAGTGTGCCTTTTCTCTTGTGGTGTGATGCAGCATTGCGCTTGTATAACTCCGCCAACCCTCCAACCAGTTGCAGTTCACGTCTTTGCAGACTTTAAAGGAGAATTCCATACTAAAAGGCTTTCTTACCTTTCTTTGTAGTTGTTACATCCCCACCAAAGAGGTCCAGGTGTTATTTTGTGCAAAAGCTCCTTATTGGCTATTTCCCCTACCATAAGCCCTAAATGAATTGCATTGAATTGAATGGGGCTATGGGGTGCTAATTCGTGCTAAAACGACTACAAAGAAAGGTAATAAAGCCTTATAGCATGGAATTCTCCTTAACAGCATTAAAGTAAATTAAACACTCAATTGACATGTACTGTACAGTATGACATGTGTTTTGAGATGTCACGGTGACCACCAAATTCAGTTCATCCTTGAGTCCATGCAGGCATTTTGTAATGAAATTCTCCCACGGGCAGGAGAATGGGAAGGACGGATGGACCAACCCCGAAGCCTAGTGCCTCCACTCCAGCCATGGTTGTCACTGGGCTGGCACTGGCATGAAAAATGCTGTTGTGGAGGAATGTATGTACTTTTTGACTGTAAATGCGTGACCCTTGTCTTCCTCTGGCAGACGTTGACAGGCCTCTTCCTGATGAGTACCACCCGCAGTATGTGGAGGCTGCCTGGTACCCCTGGTGGGAAAAACAGGGATTCTTCAAGCCCGAGTATGGGGTAAGCTGGTCTGTTTCACCTCATATCAACACTATAGGAAATCCACTTTGTGTTAAAGGACCACTTCACCACTTTTCATCTATCTTCATATAATAGGTCCTCACTAATAATCATGCAAAAATGGTGCAATTTGTTTCTACTCGGTCTGTGTCTCATAAGAGGGCTGTGGGCAGTTCAGAAACCCGTCCACCAGTGACATCATCGATCGGGAATACAAGCTAATAGAAACTGCAGGCTTTCTAGTCGTGAAAAGTTGCAATGCGAAAATGGAAGTCATCGTTCTCTCGTTCACGATTTGTAAAAAAAAAAAAAAAAAAAAACTGCCTAATGATGATGTCACTGGTGGACTGGACGGGTTTCAGAACTGCCCACAGCCCTCCTATGAGACACCGACTGAGTAGAAATAAATCGTGCCATTTTATCATGATTATTAGTGAGTAATATTAGTGATTATATGAAGATAGGTTGGAAAGTGGTGAAGTGGTCCTTTAAGTGCTAGTAAAGTCACCATGAATCACTTTCAAACTGGCGTTCCTGATATGCACCATCATACAATGAATAATACAATAGGGCTTTTTAATAATACTTCCCTCCCCATATTTTTCAGAGGACGAATATTTCTGAGCCAAACCCTCAAGGTGTCTTCATGATGTGTATCCCTCCGCCCAATGTGACTGGATCTCTCCACCTGGGTCATGCCCTCACCAACGCCATTCAGGACAGTTTGACCAGATGGTAATTGCCTAATTACAGTCTGAAGTTGATCTGATTTGTAACAGTCTGAATTCAATACGTCTTTCTCTGAGAGAGATTTTTGTCAATTCCAACCTGAGGTAGTTACTTCCTAATATAGTAGTTACCACACAGGTAATTTATCAATATTTGAATAATGACAACCCTTATTTATATTGCACTTAATCAAACCTAGTTTACTTAATACACTTAAGTTAGGTTCAGCATTAAGCCGCTAATTATCTTTGTACAGTATGTATTCCATCTCCGAGCAACACAGCATCCTTAATCGTAGAATGCACTAATATTTTGACGGTCAATTTTCAACCCTTTGGTCGTGGTTACTCAATGCGTTGGTTTGCTGTGCCCGTGCAGGCACAGGATGCGAGGGGAGACCACCCTGTGGAACCCTGGCTGTGACCACGCTGGCATCGCCACCCAGGTGGTGGTCGAGAAGAAGCTGATGAGAGAGCGAGGCATGTCCCGCCATGACCTGGGCAGAGACAGCTTCATCCAGGAAATCTGGAAGTGGAAGAACGAGTGAGTGGGGAACCTTTGAGGGCTGGGAATGGTGGACTTTGACCGTGATTCTCAAGTGATTGCAAGTGCGCTCCCAACTGTATAAAGCCTGTATGCTGTTATACCTTTAGCAACAGGAATATTTTACTTTTTTCATTTATTTTATTATTATTATTTTTTAATCAAACATTGAAGACTTTTAAAAATTGGCCTCCGGTCTAAATTGGCTGATTGGCAAAACACTAAGATCTTAACGATTAAGGTATATATCATTAATATAAAAGAATGAACACAATAATGTTAAAACAAATGGTATTTTCTCTTTACAACTTGCCAATAAATAGGAAACCATTCCTATTTGGTTCGTTCCGTTCATTCCGTTCGTTCCATTTATCCAAGCCAGTAGACAAATAAAATCTGAAAAATCATGCAGCCCACCCTCGATAAACTATACTGCCAAAATATTGTCAGGGCTGTGATGTACAGTATATAATATTACTATAGTGAAAATACATTTCATCATTACTTTCAATTTGAAATCCCACTAACCTCCTTGACTCAGTAGACACTTTTTTTTGGCCTTCCACATTGTAGCCATCTTGAATTTACCTACCGTGAGCTTGTTGTAAAGTTTAATTTACCTGCCGTGAGCTTCTCCTAAAGTTTAATTTACCTGCCGTGAGCTTCTCCTAAAGTTTAATTTACCTGCCGTGAGCTTCTCCTAAAGTTTAATTTACCTGCCGTGAGCTTCTCCTAAAGTTTAATTTCCCTGCCGTGAGCTTCTCCTAAAGTTTAATTTACCTGCAGTGAGCTTCTCCTAAAGTTTAATTTACCTGCAGTGAGCTTCTCCTAAAGTTTAATTTACCTGCCGTGAGCTTCTCCTAAAGTTTAATTTACCTGCCGTGAGCTTCTCCTAAAGTTTAATTTACCTGCCGTGAGCTTCTCCTAAAGTTTAATTTCCAATACAGCAGCTCGATCAACATGGTACGTGATGGCAGAGTGTAACATTTTTAAATCCTTTAACTTGATCGCAGCAGATATTCTTTTACCCACAAATCTAGCATATTTTTGCCTTGTCCAAATTCACCGGCTGTCCCAATGTCGGCTGATTCAAAGCCAAAATGTGCAAAAATAAGCGGTATAACGTGTGGCTTCGAAACTAGGTCAACAGTATTGGCATTACCCCTGCTTTGAAGCTGAAGTCGTGATCGATACGTTTTGTTTCTCTACAAGCCCATGAACATAGGGTGAAACAAAGTGAGTGATAACTAAACGATCATTATTGTGTTTATGGTGTTTCATATCAAACACTATGAAAATAATAAGTAATGATAGTAATGAGTTCAACCCTGCGGTATGCATCGCATGCAGTTATTCGCACACTAGAATAGTACTCATAACCTTTACTACTTTTTTATTTCAGAAAGGGAGACCGTATCTATCACCAGCTGAAGAAGCTGGGCTCCTCTCTGGACTGGGACAGAGCCTGTTTCACCATGGACCCTGTGAGCATCTGACACCTTTTTGCCACGGTTTAAAGTAATAGACTGTTTTTCCTGGGAAATAGGTTGCAAGCTGTTCTCACAGGGACACGATAGAAGTAGTCATGCTGTGTTTTCTCAGCTTTCAGTTGAGAGTCACATCTTTTAAAGGGTGATTTTTAACAATTCATTAGGCTGGCTGAGTTTTCCAGCGCCTTTGAGAAGCGAACTCTCAACACACAGGACATACTTGTTAGTTACACTTTCACATAGGACTGTAGAATAATGGGATTCAGGTAAAAATCTAAATTGAAGAAGACTCTGTCTCAATGCAAATTGTCTATTCGGCCGTGTTATCTACTCTGTTTGTCATGGCCCTATACTATAGAATATGTATAGTCAACAAACAATAATCATAGTCGACCAATTATCTTCTTATTTCTGAATAGAGTTCATGCAGCTTAATTCAATCTTACTTTGCAAGACACTCTGGATGTTAAAAATGACTAAATTGTAATTCTCATGGCTTTTTCCCTGTAGAAACTTTCCTACGCTGTCCAGGAGGCGTTCGTCCGTATGCATGAGGAGGGAGTGATCTACAGGAGCAAGAGGCTGGTCAACTGGTCCTGCACGCTCAACTCTGCCATTTCTGACATTGAGGTGTGTGTGTGTGTGTGTGTGTGTGTGTGTGTGTGTGTGTGCGTGCGTGGTCGTGTTAATAATTGTCAACTCTTTTCTGTCAGTAAGATATGCAGTATGTTTGACCAAGGCACTGTGTCTTGCAGGTGGACAAGAGGGAGTTGACAGGTAGGACTCTGCTGCCTGTTCCTGGGTACAAGGAGAAAGTGGAATTTGGAGTGCTGGTCTCCTTCTCCTACAAGATCGTTGGATCTGGTGAGTGAAGATATTGTGCAAACAGAGATACTTACCCGATACATCCACTATCATCGGTACCAGTTTGCCTTTTGGATGTAAACATGGTTTTGTCATAGATGCTCACTGTAATTTGCATAGTGCAGTGTTTCTCAAAGCTTTTCTTGTCAAGGACCCCCAAAATTATCGAACCCCGACCTCCCAGTATCAGGGCGGACACTCTAACCACAAGGCCACTGAGCTGGTTAAAACTGATTTTGGTGCTATATTAACTAACCCACGGACCTCTGGGGGTCCCCGGATCCACTTTGAGAACCTCTGGTATGGCGGGTAGCTTCGTCAGAGGCTTGTATTGTCTGTTAGCATTTTTGATTGTTACCAGAACACCTCTGAAACACGCCTTCATTCCTTAAATGTTAATAATATGTGTAGGTTTGTTTTGAGGTGTCCTTACCATACGCACCATTGTGTTATGTATGAGTCATTGAACTGCTTATCACCCCAAGCTAGGAGACGATTCCATTGGTTACTTTTTGTGTTTAAATATTTTATATTTTAATTATCCCACATACTTAAAACAAGTTTTTGAACCGATTCTCATCCTGCTTTATTCTCTAAGACATACTCAACATCTTTATTTTATTGTGCCCAGAATCTCTAGAGAGATAGGTAGACGTGCTTTTAGTTTTAACCCATTTTGGGCGGGAACCCCTTTTGGTCTTAGCATTATGTTATGCTTTAGCTATTGAAAAATAGCAGATCTACAAGCTCATAGCGCGCCACCGAGTGGCGCGCTACGAGCTTGTAGGTCTGCTATTTTTGAAAAATCGAAGAACCACTGACATAGAAACATAGCTTTTTCGGAAAACTGTCAGGATGTAGAAGACATTTTTAGAATCTGATCTCAGGTCAAAATGGGGTAAATTACGTTCAAAGCACCAGCAGACTGGAACGTCCTCTCGGATCAATTACTTCCTTTGATTCTTTCAAGAATGCATTACTACTAGTTCATCTTATATCTAGCTGTTCTTGTTTCTGATTGCTCTTTTGTGTTGTGTTGAGACTGTCCTATTAGCATTATACTTGTATTAATGTTATTTTATTTTTTCAATTAAATACTTAGGAGTATACTGATGTGGTGGGTTTGTGACGGGGAAGAGCCTTTGTGTATGTCTTCATTGTTTTGTTGCTGTATTGTTTTGTTGTATGTTGTGCTCTGAGGACCCCCTTGAAAATGACTTGCTGCAACTCAAGGCAGTCAAGGGAGTATCCTTTAGTGACATTTCAAAATAAATAAAACTAAAATTATTAGACTAATACTATTTTCTCTCCATCCGCCAGATGAGGAGGTGATTGTGGCCACCACTCGTATTGAGACCATGCTGGGAGACTCTGCTGTGGCGGTCCACCCGGCTGACCCCAGGTACCAACACCTGAAAGGCAAGATGGTACAACACCCCTTCTGCGACCGCAAGATGCCCATTGTTTTTGACGACTTTGTGGACATGAACTTTGGAACAGGTAGGCACCCGTACAGGATCAGGATAGTGGTAGCTAACATAGTGTCTCTCAAGAGTGTACAGTAGGACTGTAATCACAGACCCAGGCTACCTCTATCATTTGCCCCGTCCCCTTTTCCTCACAAATCAAACTTACTGTTGATGTGTGATATATGTATCGACATGTAATGTCATGAACCGTTCCTCGGTATGCCTCATCTTGACCTTTGCACTCTGGTGTCTCTGTCATCCAGGTGCTGTGAAGATCACTCCAGCCCACGATCACAACGACTACGATGTGGGAAACAGACACAACCTGGACTTCAACAACATCCTGGATGAGAATGGGCTGCTCATCAACGTACCTGCTCCGTTCTTGGTAAGTCTCCCTGTCAGTGACCCCATCTGAGAGATGGCCCATCTGAGAGACTGAGGCGAGCAAATGTTTGAAAATCACGCTGTCCAGACTTGGTTTTATGTAATGATGTTGACTCCTCACTGGTAGGTGAGTCAGTAGGGCAGGGGAATTCAACTGGCGGCCCGCGGGGTGTCCCCTGGAACAATTACAACAACAAAAAAACATTTTGTAGTAGTTTTCCCACATCCAAGTTACAGGTACACACACACACAATCATTCTACAGTTGATGGCCCCCTGTCTAATCTAGTAGTTGAATACCCCTTCAGTAGGGACTCACCTACCAGTGAGGAGCCCCCATTGGGAGGACTTAAGAGCCTTCGTCCTACTCCTCCCCCCCAACACTCCCTGCTGACAGGCGCTGCCCAACCCATAGGGATTACGTGCAGTTACAATTATCACCCTCCCTGTCCGGCTTCTCTGCCCCGAACATGGACCAAATATGTTTGTGTGTAGACGCTCGACGAAAACGGATGCACCACCGTCCGTCCACGGTGGATTTGAATCCCCTTCCTCCGCGGTGTGGGCAGACACTTTACCACTGTGCCACCCATGGTGGGCAGACACTTTACCACTGTGCCACCCATGGTGGGCAGACACTTTACCACTGTGCCCCCCATGGTGGGCAGACACTTTACCACTGTGCCACCCATGGTGGGCAGACACTTTACCACTGTGCCACCCATGGTGGGCAGACACTTTACCACTGTGCCACCCATGGTGGGCAGACACTTTACCACTGTGCCACCCATGGTGGGCAGACACTTTACCACTGTGCCACCCATGGTGGGCAGACACTTTACCACTGTGCCACCCATGTGCCCATGTTGTCATTTTATTTTGTATCGCTCTTCTTATGAGCTGGGAAACATGGCCTTCCAAAGTGTGTATAAATAAATACAAAATTCAATAAATTTGATTCAATACAATAAACATTTGTGCGACAAATGCATGAGCGTGCGGAGCTCAAATCGCTTGGTGTAGCTGGATGTTCCGGCTGCATCTATGTCACTTTGTCATTATGCACTACTATTGAGTTATGTGATTTTGTAGCACAAATATGACATTTGCAACTAGCAAGCAGCTTCCATATATCAGAACGCCCATTCCAAGAAGCCATGGTAAAAAGAGCAAATCCTGCACTGCAGTGGACTTTAAATTATGTGACGGTGAACGATCATATTTTGCAAGATTCTGCAGCCATAAAAGGAATAATGTCGAAGGTGATTTAAGTTGCCTTTTTTAATTAAAAAGTCCAGAGAGTCTTAAGAACGCACAGCTGATTTGATGAAGACATAATTGTAGACAACAAACTTTAACACAAAAATATATATAACTCATCCCAGGTGCTGTGTCATTGGCCTATTAGCTGATTATGTAATAGTCAGCTTTTCCTATACGTCTTCTTCCTAAGCTCTGTATCGTGTTTTTTCCAGGGTATGAAGCGGTTTGATGCCAGGAAAGCAGTGCTGCAGGCTCTGAAGGGCCTTGGCCAGTTCAAAGAGATCAAAGACAACCCCATGGTTGTACCAGTATGCAGGTGAGATGTCTTCTCCTGTGTGTGTGTGTGTGTGTGTGTGTGTGTGTGTGTGTGTGTGGTGTCTACATCTAGGACTCTAATTCTGTTTGAAGTATGTATGTGTGAAGAATTTCCTTCCAACAGTACAAAATAAATGATTTAGGTCTTTGCCTTGTGTCTGTCTGTGTGTGTGTCTGCTGTCCATCAGTCGTTCTTTTTTTTTTATATAATTATTTTATTTGGAAAAAGCAGTACAGTATAGACAGCATTTCTATTTATACATAGGACACAAGTGCAATTCCCAGGATTTCCCTCCCCCCTCATCCCCCCCTCCAAGTGGCTCCATCTCCAATGTCTCTGTAGAATCCTCGCTTTCTTCAGATGGACTACATATGGCATCAAGTCAACACAGGGGCAACAGGGCAATATCACTTCAGAGTGTACATTTCAGGAGAAAAAAGAGAGTGGGCAGAAAACGACCAAGAAAACGAAAGTATTTACATTATTGCTGAGGGGAACAAAAACAAAACAGCTTTGGACTTCGACCATGAGAGGAGGAAGGGTGTCTTAAACATTTTCTACAAAGATCATAAAGCAGGCTATTAGGACCAGTGAGATCACACAAAGTCTGCTCTCAGAGGGGCAATGTGTACTATCCAGTTGTTCCAAATTTGGTAGAAATTGTCTAATTCTTAGGATGTATGTTAACTTTTCCATTTTGAAAACATCAGTCGTTCTAAGGACATCGTGGAGCCCCTGCTGAAGCCACAGTGGTACGTCAGCTGTGCCGACATGGCCAAGCAGGCAGCGGACGCCGTCAGGGAGGGCCAGCTCAAGATCATCCCAGACCACCACCACAAGACCTGGTTCAACTGGCTGGACAACATCAGGTCATTGTCTCAACCTGGGCTTCTTTGCATGTGCTCTCAGACGGTCTCAATTGATACTTTCTGCACGTAGTGCTTCTTCCGTCACCTATTCGTGTGTCTTGACAGTTAATGAGAAAATAATGCGTATTATCCACCCCCCAGTGATGCCAGAAGGTCCTTTGTAAAGTTAAATACATCTCGGTGTACTCGGGGAACACTTAAATGGCTATATAATGTAATCGCACAATGGCTTAGGAGTTTATCAAGTTCAACCCCAAAACAAAGCACTAGCACAACAATTTCTAACCACTGACTTTCACCCTTGAGTAGTTACAGTCTTAGGTGGGAAAAAAACCCTGTCTCTGAGACCTGATTCCATAACAATGCTGCACAGAGGCAATACAGGTGTATTCTGATCCTTCTATCTGTTCTATCCGTCTCTCTCAGAGACTGGTGCATCTCTCGCCAGCTGTGGTGGGGCCACAGGATCCCTGCCTACTTTGTCACCGTCGGCGACCCGTCTGTGAAACCTGGAGAGGTAAGGAGCCGCCACACGGGGGCACTCTGGTGACTCGGGCCGGTTCATGGTTCTGTTACCGCACAGCAACAGCAGCACACACACACACACACACACACACACACACCATCACAACACCCTGGGGTGGACGCCAGATCATGACACATGTCTTATGCCCCCCCCCCCCCCCCCCCCCCCAAAGGAGAGAGCTAAAACTACTTGGCTGCAACCAGTGATTACTTTAGTACTTGATTAATCTGTTGATTATTTCTCTGATCACGCGATTAATTGACCATGCAATACATTTAGACCATAAACTAATGGTAAAAAGAAAAGAAGGTAATTGGAAAGGAATGAAGGTTACACACTTCTCTCCATATGAAAAGAGCTGTTTATCACTATACTGCTATGGTATATTGCTGAAACATGTAGCAATAAATAATGTTTTTATATGGAGAGAAGTGTGTCAACCTTCACTAATTACTTTACTCTGACATTGGATTGATGGTTTGCAATATTTTATGGGTGTTTGCTCTACAGCTGAATTAATTTAAAAAAAAAAGGTAATAAAGTGCAAAATGCTCATCACAAGTTATCTAAATCCAGACGGGCATCTTAAAATTGCTTAATATGCTGCACATATTTTACATGACACATCACTAAACTGATTATTGTGTAACCGATTGCCCACATTTAATTTGATTTTCCGATGGTCGATTAATCATTTTGACTCGCTACGTTGCACCTCTTCCTTCGGTCGTCAACAGTGTCCTCATTGTTCACTCAGAGTTCTGCTTTCTTCTGTCCGTAGATGTACTTCCTCCGTCTTTGCCCTCTCTGTCTGACACGTACTTACTTACGCCCCCATTTATGCCCCATCGTTACTCTCTCTTCCATCCCCGACTTGTCCTCTACATCTGTCTCTGTCCACCAAGACACGGACAAGCTTGATCTTCTGTCTCTGTCTGTCCACAAGGACATGGACATACTGTACTCACTCTGTCTTCCTCCACGCCAGGACATGGACGGCCATTACTGGGTGAGCGGGAGGACAGAGGACGAAGCCAGAGAGAAGGCAGCCAAACGATTCAACGTATCCCCCGACAAGATCTCCCTCAGACAGGGTACCCTATACCACATTCCTTATAATATAAAATGTAAAACATTTCTGGTTAATATTATTAACCCATTATAAGACCTGAGACCAGATTCCAGAAATGTCTTCTAAATCATGACAGTTTTCTCAAAAACCTATGTTTATATGTCAGTGGCCGCCGACCCCCGTCTGAAAATATGTTCTTCCAGGGACCCCTCAGAAGCAAATATTTGAGTTAAAAACGTTCGCTATGAAAGAATATATATATATATATATATATATATATATATTTCTGGTCTCAGGTATATATATATATATTATTATTTCTTTTTTTTCAAAGATTTGCACATATTTTCACTATTTTTCAAAAATAGCAGATCTACAAGCTCGTAGAGCGGCACTCGGTGCCGCGCTTTGAGCTTGTAGATCTGCTATTTTTCAACAGATAAAGTTTAAAATAATGGTTAAAGAGGTTAAAAGCTAAGCCGACACAGTCCTCAGGCCTGATTCTACAAATGCCTTCTAAATCAGTAGTTCTCACAATTTCAAGATTTTTCAAAACAATGTTCAAAGAAATGGCAGATGTACACTGTGAGCTTGTGTATCTGCTTTTTGAACTGCCAACTCCAAAAATCTGAAATGCCATTTTCAGATGCTATTTTAATGGCTTAACCCATTTAGACCTGGTGCTACCTATACGTTGTTTTACCTTTTAATGCTGGCTGCCCTCATCCTGTTGCTATATATAGAGACCTCTGTGTCTCGTACAGCATATTCTATTTTTTTAGTAAGAATTTGAAGGTTTTCAGAAAACCTTAGGTTAGGTTTTAGGAGGTGTTTTTAGAATCGGCCTCAGGTCTAAATGGGTACTTAATACTAATGCTACTGTTATGACATAAAGATGACTCAGTACTGTGTACTATGACAGTCGGTAGCTTTCCATGACCTGCATCTGTCCCTGCATTTTCAGATGAAGACGTGTTGGACACCTGGTTCTCCTCTGGGATTTTCCCATTCTCCATCTTCGGATGGCCCAATGAGGTATGACATCATCATCATGGGAAGCTACTGTATGTGCATGATAGAACATCATTCATGATGGCTCCCAATTTTTTTTGGTGGTGTTTACAAACTCATTTGAAGCTTTGTTTTATTCATTTATGGGATTTGGCACGACCATGCCATTAGAGGCAAACTAACTTGACTGCCTATGTGGACGTCCATTTTCCTTGATGGAAATCATTGGACTGTACGGAGACATTTGATAATCATCATTTGTTAATGTTTGCCGCTTCTCTGTCTTTTAATGTAGCCTGCCTTCTCATTAGTAACACTTTGCTGGTGCTGCTAAGATACCAACTAGCATCCCTTGCTTGCAGTCTGTGCTAAATCCACCTTTTATAATGTATGACGTTCAGTTTTACCTCCTTTGTAGAATATTGGTATTAAAATATAAGTACATACTAGAGGACTAGAGGCAAGCTACTATGACACCTGATGTTCCCCCAGGGATTAATAAAGGTTCATCATATCTTATCATATGTGGGACTACAGGATCTTTAACCCATTCTGGGCAGGAACCCCTGTTGGTGTTTTAAGCATTATGTTATACTTTAGCTATACAAGCTCATAGCGCGGCACTCGGTGCCGCGCTATGAGCTTGTAGATCTGCTATTTTTGAAAAATCGTGAAAATGTGGCGCAAATCTTTGAATACATATTCGTTCAGAGCGGACGTTTTTTTTTAAATGTTTTTTTGTAGCCTTCGCCTTTTATTTTCAATTTAAATTAAGAAAATGCCAGCACTCATTGTATGTCTCATTGTATGTCTTTATTTACCTCTGACGTTGATAGCAAACGCGTTTCGGCCTGTGTGGCCTTCGTCAGCGTTATGACAAGATAACAGGAAGTGAGGTCTTTATATATGTGAGATACAATCAACAGTAATTAAAGACAGGTGTCACCTGTTATCCTCTTACACAGTATCAAAGACTGACTATAGTACCAAGACAGGATTAACAATCATATGAGTATAAATAGATATAAAGACAATAAATATGGAAAACATTCAATATATATATAAAGAAGAGAGACCATTGGAATCCAGACCACTCATATCTGTTCTCATTGTAGAACTTCTAAACCATATAATAATGGAATTTGGAATGCCCAATTATATAAGGTTTCAATTGTGCTTTTATGGGCCTTTTGTGATTTAAAAATCCCACCTGCAATTCCAATTACGAATAAGCGTATTTGTCTTAATAACTTGTTTTTATCACAACTACGTTATTCTTTTTATCCACAAATGAACCAAGGCATTAGTTCATAACGCAACCAGCCTTGTTTTTTTTCTCTGTGGTGCATTCATGTTTTAAATATTCATTATGTTCTTAATCTATTTAGACCGGGAACACATCTGTTTCACCTTAGCCTTTAACCACTTTAAAACATTATTTTAAACTTTAGCTGTTGAAAACTAGCAGATCTACAAGCTCATAGCGCGGCACCGAGTGCCATACTACAAGCTTGTAGATCTGCTATTTAGTTTTTAAATCGTGAAACGTGCAAATCTTTGAATATATTTTCTTTCACAGCGAACGTTTTTATTAACTCATATCTTTGCTTCTGAGGTGTCCCCGGAACAAAATATTTTCAGATGGGGTCCTTGACATGAAAAAGTTCGAGCACCACTGATATAGAAACATAGGTTGTTCATAAAACTCTCATGACTCGTAAGACATTTTGTAGAATCTCATTCTCAGGTCTTAATGTGTTAATGTGTTTGTGTTATTGTGTCGTCAGACACAGGACCTGAACGTCTTCTACCCAGGAACCCTGCTGGAGACGGGCCATGACATCCTGTTCTTCTGGGTGGCTCGCATGGTCATGATGGGCCTCAAACTCACCGGAAAGCTGCCCTTCAGAGAGGTGGGAACTGGGGCACAGGGCGGACGCAGGCCTGTCACAATTATTACGTAATCGCAATTATTTGAGATGAACGCAATTATTTTCCATAATCGTCACAATCGTTTCCATGTTGAAAAATGCTCAAACAAATTTAAAAAGGCAGATAAAATAGCAGATCAACGACTACAAGATTACAACGTGTAAGCTTGTAGAAGCTATTTCCGCTATTTGTACATGTTTGTAAGTATAACATTATTAAATATGTCAGTAATTTCTTTGTATATTAAGTTTTTTTTTTGTCATCTGCCCTGTGCAATTTCTAATTATGAAGCCTAAAAGGCAAACAGAAATTTAATTTGTATTCATATTTTCACAATTAAATCGTTCACAATGAATCGTTTATTTGTGCGACAGTTAATCGTCAACCAAAATGTGTAATTGTGAGTGACGGCTCTAGAATCTCCTGTCTCCCAAAATGAAAGACGACACCTTCTTATTTTGGCCTCGGAGAAAAGAATGGCATACCGAACAGCCCTGCGGGTGCAATTATGTTTAAGTGGAGTGGGGCAACTGTGCAAAGCTGGACACCTGGGGTAATTAGTGCTCGGCCTGGTGCTAGCTAGCGTGATTAATCTATAGGGTGGAAATACACACGTAGCCTTCCTAAAGAACACTACAGCATAGGAAGTGATTTGGACACTCTTTCCCAACAGTGGTGTGTGTTCCATTTAAAGTTGGGTCCACATTCCCAGGTGTCTTCATCAACAGAAGCAGGGAAGTGTAATGAGTACAACAGAGGTGGAACGCTGGCTCCACCGTGGTACTATTAAACACTCAAGATACAATAACGATAACGTCTGACACCACAACACGCACAGCACAAGTGAGCCTCCAGTATGTACAGTACCATTTAATGGCTGCTTTCATGTTACCAGGTGTATCTGCACGCTGTGGTGAGGGACGCCCATGGGAGGAAGATGAGCAAATCCCTGGGGAACGTCATCGACCCTTTAGATGTTATCACCGGGATCTCCCTGGAGGTAAGGAGTCCCCTCTACCCTCTCCTCACGCTCTCTCTCTCTCTCTCTCGCTCTGGTCTCTTCACGTGGTTGAATCGTGCACGTGGCTCCCCGGAGGCCCGACGTCTTATGTAAGTTGTAGCACCGTTCCCTACTGCAGGCAGAGTTCTTATTGAGCCCATCAATCTCCCATTGGTAGGCCGATAGGCCACGAGGAGGAGGAGGCACGTTTGCCCCCTCCGAGGACTCGGAGGAGGGACACGGTATTAAAGCTGCCCCTCCCTTCCCCCCCACCCCCCACCCACCTGCCCTGCCTTCAGGTTAACTGTGATTAACTTGTTCTTCCAAAGAGCCATGTCTGCTCTCCCGTCCAATTAAAACATCAAGAGTCAGTTCCTATAAGGATGAAACGGGACGTTAACTGGGACAAACGTAGCTCCTCTGGGCTTTTCATTGACAATCAATTCCTGCTCCTCCCCCGGTCTCTTTTTGTTTTCCTCCTCTGTGCAGTGGGGCGCATGAATAGATTGCCCCTTTATTACATTGTACAGTCACTGTCTATTGTGTTCCACTATGTCCCGTTGTATTCAATGGATGTCATTGTGTTGTTGCTAATTGAGTGTCGATTTGTTCTGCACCAATGTCACTGACAATTTCTGGCAGGTGAGTAAAGTGATTTGGATTAACCTTCCCCCTCCTCCCTACATCCTCCCTTCCCTGTCTACCTTCATCCTCCTCTCCTCTGTTCCCTCACATCTCCCCTCCCTCTTGTCAACACGTCTCTCTCCCACCCTCTCCGTCCATCCTTCTCCTTCGTCTCGTTCTCTCCCTCGTTCCCTCCTCTCTTCCATCTTCCTCTCGCATTATAAACATCCTTCGTTGCTCCTTTTCTTCCTTTCCCTCACACTTTCCTCTCTCTCTCTCCCTCCGTCTCTCCCTCCTCCTCCTCCAGGGTCTCTACGCCCAGTTAACGGACAGTAACTTGGATCCGGTGGAGATAGAGAAGGCCAAACAGGGTCAGAAGTCCGACTACCCCAGTGGAATTCCGGAGTGTGGCACCGATGCCCTGCGTTTCGCCCTGTGCGCCTACACGAGCCAAGGTGAAACTAATTCATCACACACGGACATCCTCCCCCAGTGGGCTAAACAGCCTTGGCACAAACTCACATCTCGGGCTTGACCTCTTGACCTCGCACAGTAGCTTAAAATGACTTGGCAGTTAGTCGGCAACAACCTGGCACAATAACACTATTCAAGGAAAGTCACAGATATCATTGTTGTGCTTTGCTTTATTAAATACCGGTAGTCAGCTAATTTTTTGAACAAACAAAAAATGAAAACAATGGCAAAAGACAAACGGTACAAACAAACATGAAAAAGAAAAAGAAATAAAATCGACAATGCGTATCAAACCTTGCTTATTACTTTGCATATTCCTAGACATGTTCTGTTGTTCCTCATTCCCCCATGCCCTCCCTGTTCATGACCAGGTCATTAAATATTGTCCATTTGGACCATTTGTCCTCCATTTGTTCCTCCTGCAGTCTCAGGCGATGTGTCAGTTTCTCCATGAGCTGTATCTCCTGAATCAACTCCTCCCATTGTCCCTGTGTTGGAGGCTCCTTCTGTCCCCATTTCCTTGTGATAGCCTTCTTTCCTGCCGCCAATAAAATGTTTCGGTAGTCAGCTTTTTATAAAAAGGGAAGTGCTTAATTGATGCAGAAACCTCCCAGTATTTGTTCAGTATTGAGGCAGAAACCTCCCAGTATTTGTTCAGTATTGAGGCAAACTATGGGGAACCCTGAGAGGGAGACAGACGATAGTAAAGCAGATTTGGACAGTTAGGTGAGAGACGGAAGAGAAAGCGTTGGCAGCATCTGATCCTAGACCAGGAAAATGGGCACATTTCACAGCCAAAAGGCACTAAATCATCCCCAGCGTCAACAGTATATTGCACTCAGAAATAATAACAATGTGTCAAAGAGATGAATATTTTACTGTTTCCACCTCTCTCCATCTGTCTCCCAGGCAGGGACATCAACATGGATGTCAACCGTATCCTGGGCTACCGTCACTTCTGCAACAAACTCTGGAACGCTGTCAAGTTTGCCACGAAGACGCTGGGAGACAACTTTGTGCCTTCAGAGGAAGCCCAGGTGAGGCCGCCATAAAGACAGATGGAGACGAGTTCACTTTTTGACTTTTTGTGTTAAAAACTTAAAATTCATCTGGTGAAACTGGGTTTCCAAGGTTTGCTTAGCGACCCATATACCTTTTTTTTGCCAAATGAGATTTATTGGAGAATCATAGCCACATAATAAAGGTTTTCATGTATGCAAACATAAGCACATATATGCCTTTTATTATTAGATTTATTTTAAATTTGAGTGCTTGGAAAAGCGCTATAAAAATGCAATCCATTATTAATGGAGTTTTATCTTTCGTCCTCCCACTCAGTTAAGACTGAAACTCAATTTAGACTCCATCGCACGTCATGCAACAGTGTAAATTAGGCATAAGGCATCTAGATTGATGGCGATAAACCTTACCCAGGGCACAGTTCTACACACTAGAGATGCGCAGATCGGCTCTGATGTCACCAAAATCTGTGTGTACACATAAATCATCCACCCCCATCCACACAAATTATGTTCCACGTGTACATCTGCACCCAGCCACCCACATGGCATAATAATTTCATAAAAGGCACATGATGAGCTCATTATATTGTGTTCTACAAACTGAATTCATGGACTGGACTCGATGTAACTTCACTTTTAAAAAAGTGAGCACTTTATTATACTGTGCCGGGAGTTTAGATTTTGTCTTTTTATGACGGTTTCTTTTGTATGGTTTGATGTTCTATGTTGCACTGCAAGTGGCTGAGCTGCGGCGGTATGTTTTATGTTGCACTGCAAGTGGCTGAGGGGGAACGGTACGTAATATTCTTTATGTATGCAAGTACATAGGGAAATAGATTCTGATCGTGCTTGAAAAATAAACAAAAATACTGCGCGCACATCAGTTCTGGGACGCAGCCGAATGGTCATGTTCCCACACCCGCTGGAATTGAAAAGGGCCTCGTGTTGCTGTCTTGGTTTGCACAGAGCCTCGCAAATCTCCCGGATGGCTCTGACTGCAGGGTTTGTGGGAGAAAAAAACTGCCATCCGTGCATTTATGCAGACATTATCTGAATATCCTGTCAGCACTGAGATTCCCAGGTACTGTGAGCCTAAACCATAGCCGTGGGTGTGTCGGTACTAATAGTGTGCAAGTTAAACTCAGTCAGGACAGCCATATAACCTGCAAAAATAAATAAAAATAAATGTACCTCTAGTCTACCCCCTTCATTTGGGGAACCATGTGGATACAGTCTGATAATAGAATTGCGATATAAAATGCAATAAAAAACCAGTGTTCTTGTGATGGGTTGTGTCTTTTCATTTGGCCAATCTTTTTTTATCCATAAGCACCAGCTGTACTGATTCCGCTGCTCTGTTAAACTCGCAAACCTATTACATTACTCTTATCACCCTCAGACTAGAGGCTTTCACAGGTTTGTGAAGAAATACTGTTCACTCTACTGTGTTTTTACAGGAGCCTAGAGGGTTTGTCTTTGTGTCTGGAGCGAGGTAATCTTGCAAACTGATGGACTGATTAGTGCTAAATTTGTCCTTCACACTGCCAGTAGGCTACTCCAATAATGTCTACCTATGCTGTGGCTCTGCAGGAGACTGTGTGTGTGTGTGTGTGTGTGTGTGTGTGTGTGTGTGTGTGTGTGTGTGTGTGTGTGTGTGTGTGTGTGTGTGTGAGAGAGAGAGATCAGGGCCAAATAAATGTCTTGTGCACACTAGTAGGCCAAAGATGTACCTCAACTTTGTTTTATAATTATATAACATAACTGATAAAACACATTTTTTTGCGGCTTTCGCCTTTATTTTTTTTATTTTTTTATAGAGGGACTGTAGGCTAACAGGAAATGGGGGAGAGAGATGGGGGAGTGACATGCAGTAAAGGCACAGTAAAGGTTGAACCCGCGGCACACTGCCAGACTCGGGCTACCGGCCAAGGTGCCTGGACCGCTGAGCCACGGCCCAGGCCAACTGATAAACAAATTTAAGTCAATGGGGCTCTAGCCTCGCAAACCCAGACGTTTTTATTTCCAGGGAGAAAAATAAATGGGGCTCTGACGTTACAGGCTGGCCACGTGAAGTCTGAAATCCACATTGGAGTCCAGAGCCCCATATGATTAGATTTTTCTTTTTTCAACTGCGGCTGTAGCTGTGTCTTTGGGTTGATGTGTGTTTCGTTCTCTCTCTCTCTCTCTTCTACCACCACCACCTCCTGGACCATCCATCCCTGTGGTCAGCTGTGTGGAGAGGAGAGCGTGGCAGACCGGTGGATCCTCTCCCGGCTGTGTGCGGCCGTGTCTCTGTGCGGCGCAGGCTTCCGGGCCTACGAGTTCCCCGCCATCACCACAGCCATCTACAACTTCTGGCTGTACGAGCTCTGTGACATCTACCTGGTGAGAGACAAGACTATTGACATAATAGGCGGAATTTGACGAATATAGCTCGTAGACATTTTCAGCAAAGTTTTGGTGTAGAGTGAGAACATTAAGGGGCCCAGGATAGACCCCCGGTCTATCCTGGTTCATTTAAATACATGGTTCATTTAAATACAAAAAATGAATCGTGTATGAGAGTTTTGTCATACATTGTGAAGCAAAGTTGCATTGTAATGTTTGAGTGTACACACACCACCTCCTCATGACCACCTTTTCACTGATTCCTCATCCCCATGTCTCCTTGCCTCTGCTCCCATTCCTCACTCCTTTTTCCTCGCCTCCCCTTTCCTACTATTTTCTGTTATTTCTCTCCTTTCCACCCTTTCTTTCCTCTCCTCTTGTCCTTGTTCTCCCTTATCCTCTCCTCTCCTCTCGTTCCATCTCTCTCTGTCTCCTCTCTCCAGGAGAGTGTGAAGCCGGTGTTCAGCAAGGCGGAGGAGGACGTTGCGTGCCAGAGGCAGGCCCTGGTGTGCAGACAGACCCTCTACACCTGCCTGGAGGTGGGCCTACGTCTCCTCGCTCCCATCATGCCCTTCGTTTCCGAGGAGCTCTTCCAGAGGTTACCCCGGCGACGGCCCCAGGACGACCCCCCTAGCATCTCCGTCACGTCTTACCCCGACACCGAGCAGGTGAGAGACGGACAGGCGTGAAAAGGAACGCCGCTGAGCTCTCGCTCAAATGCAAAGGAATGACAGAGCATTTTGCACAGCCTAGATGCAGTTTGATATATACAGTAGGTTGTCTTCGTGTAATTTAGGTCATTGATTTAAGTGAGAATATATCGTTGCTAAATAAGAAAAATAAGTTGCGCATCAGCAATGGGGTTTTCTCAGTGGAGTGCTAGACCCAAATTCCAGTATACATATCAAAAGTAGGTATTGAAAAATATCCTAAAAAGGTAGCACATCCAAATTCTCAGATAAATGGAGGACAAAGTACTCGCATTTCCACTTTTTTATTGGCACACCAATAAACAAACACTGAAAGGGCCACTTCACCACTTTTGCGGTGAACCAGATCTTATTTTAATGATGTTTAGGACACAAACACTTTCCTGGTCTTTTTATGTATAATATATGTGTTTTTAGTTATTTTAGTATTTCAAAAGTCAGTTTCTGGGTCTCTCTCGCTCGCTCGCACGCACACACGCAGAGGAAAGATGCTTCTTTGTTTCCATTTGGGTATTCTGGGTGTCACTGTGTTTCCATAGTGGAACGTGGTTACCCTGCATTTGGGTATTCTGGGTGTCACTGTGTTTCCATAGTGGAACGTGGTTACCCTGCATTTGGGTATTCTGGGTGTCACTGTGTTTCCATAGTGGAACGTGGTTACCCTGCATTTGTGTGAGTCCTTTATATTTGCATTTATTTGTGTCCATAGTTCTGCTGGCAGAGTGACGAGGTGGATCATCAGATGGAGTTTGTGATCACTGTGGTCAAGGCCATCCGCTCACTCAGGTCAGACTACAACCTCACCAGGACAAGAGCTGACTGTAAGATTACACACACGTGCATATGCACACACACACACACACACACACACACACACACACACACACACACACACACCATTGTGCTGTAATAGCTCACATGCAATAAGTAACTATTTCGAGGTCAAGGTTTCTTTATTAATCACAAAACCCCCCAGGGGTCTATACTTGGCCCCTTCCCTCTACACCCAGTTCTTTCGCAAAAATAGCCGATCTACAAGGTTACACAAGCATAACAAGCATCGTCTTAGTACCAGTGTTAAAGTTTAAGAACTCCTAAGAAGGTCATGACAAAGTGCTATTGTCCAGAGCGATTATCCTTCCTGCCCGCGCCTTGCTCCAGGACCAAGACGCGAGCAGGAAACATTAGCACCAACTTCTCTTAGCCCAGTCGCCACCTCTCATCCAAAAGCCACCTTCCTTCCAGCAAGAACCATCAGTCTATCAAGACCACCTCTACTCCTCCTCGCGCCACTGGAGCCGTTTCTTCCCCTTTGGCAGCGAGGCTCACAAACAGGTCCACTACTCACTACTGACAGAGCTCTGGGGTTGTAAATGCCCCTTCCACCCACCCACACAAACACAAAAGCTGTACTTCTCTGTGTCTTGTCCGTGTGTAGCCCATGGAGTTTGAGATATGTAGGCTTTCTGTGTATTCCCCTCAAATCCGATCAGTTAAGATCATCTTCAGGCTTTTACCCATTTTGACCTGAGATCAGATTCTAAAAATCTTCTACATCCTGACAGTTTTCTGAAAAAGCTATGTTTCTATGTCAGTCGTTCTTCGATTTTTCAAAAATAGCAGACCTACAAGCTCGTAGCGTGCCACTCGGTGGCGTGCTATGAGCTTGTAGATCTGCTATTTTTCAATAGCTAAAGCATAACATAATGCTAACACCAAAAGGGGTTCCCGCCCAAAATGGGTTAATACACCAATTATCCCTTACTTCAGCATCGTATTAGCCGTAATGAGCACATTGTGTCTATGCTTGTCGTAGGAAATGTGCTGTATAAATAAATCTGGCTTGACTAATAGAAGCAGCTGACACATTCACTGCCAGCTATTAATTTATTTATTCTTCCAAAACCGCTAGTGTTTTTCAGTGAAACCCTCATTTTGTGTTGTGTCAAACGATGATCTTTTATTTCACCCTAAAATTTGTAATATTTCATTTATTTTTTGTCTGTATGTTAACATAATTGGCCCGTGTTCTGGGGAGGGTGCCCCCACCGAGAGGCCATACGTCCTCCCGGTGGGGGCTCCTCTCTGGTGAGTCAGTAGGATACGAAACACAGAAATGTGTGTGTGTGGGGAGGAATTAATTGGTACAATGACTAAATTAGGGAGGGGGTAAAAGATAATCGTCTACTTATGATTTAATACCATTTATCTCTTACACGTGAAACCCTCTCCAACGGTCCCTCTCTCTGTGTTCCATTGTGTCCATGTTGCAGGTTACCTGCAGTGCATCGACGGTGAGACGGTGTCGCTGGTGCAGAAGTACAGTCTGCAGATCCAGACCCTGTCCTACTCGGGGGCTCTCATCCCCCTGACCGGGGAGCAGGCCGTCCCACTGGGCTGTGCCGTGGCCATCGCCTCAGACAGATGCACCGTCAACCTCATGCTCAAGGTGAGGACCAGTAGTCTTCCTCTCTTTCCCTCTTAGACCCACCTCAGCCAAATTGTCAAAACAGTTTGCCAAAATGTGGCACAATGGAAAGGAGTCGAAGGACTAATACGTGATACCTGCGTGCAATGGATACAACTAGATAAAGTCACAGGTCTCCACCAGGGCAGGTCAGGTTGTGGCCTGTTGGTGGCGCTATAATAGGCCAATGTGAAAAGGGTGCCATTTCTTCTTACGCCTTGGATGGAAATTGGATGATTTGAGGCATTTTGTTTCAAAAATGTGCCACCTGTTGGTTGCGCAATAACAGGCCAATGTGAAAAGGGTGGGATATATTCCTCAGCCTAGTAGGAACGTCTGTGAAAGATTTCACATAAATTGCACGCTGCGTTCATGATTTGAGACTTTTTCTTAAAAACGGGCCAATCCTGTAAACTTTGAAAGCCAATTTTAGCCAATCAGGATGGAATATGAAATATTGGACAGATCTGTGTTGAGCACATGACTATAGAGATACTGTGTAACGATTTTCTGGAGTTTTGGACAAAATATGGAGGCGTAATATCAAAAAAAAATTTTTTACAAAAGTCTGCCTCCTGGTGGCGCTATAACAGGCCGTTCTTGAAAATTTGGGGCAGAGGTTCATCGTTGGCATCCATTGAGTGTGTGCAAAATTTGGCATCGACCGGGTTAACAGTACCGGAGATTAGCTGATAACAGACGGACGGACGGACACAATCACACACGGACACAATCACACACGGACACACACACACACACACACACACACACACACACACACACACAATTAAATTCAATTCAAAGGGCTTTATTGGCATGAGAAAACATACGTTTACATTGCCAAAGCAGAAAGCACAATACAACAATACAGCAATACAATCAAAACAAAAATGATGTACATTTGAAAGTCAGAATCTTCAATAGATCAATTTCTATGTACCAAGATCACTGGATGCAGGTATAGTGCAGGAATATACACAATGATTAGTCTTTAGGGTGGTTGTGTTCCGTTTGATATCCTTCTCCTATCACAGAAACTCACGAATCTTGCTGCAACCACACATCTCTGTGTGTGGTTGTAATCTGTGGGAAGTCTGTGGGTCGGTCAAGGTGCTCAGGTATTCTGCCACTGCGTATTCTCTGTTTAGGGCCAGATAGCATTCTAGTTTACTCTGCTTTTGTGTTGCTTCTTTCCAATGTGTCAGGTAGTTTTCCTTTTGCTGTTTTATAATTTGGTTTAGTCCAATGGGTTTTCTATCTCGTGGCTCTGTTTGTGTTTGTTCCCGGAGTTCCAGGGCGCGCGCGCGCACACACACACACACACACACACACACACACACGGACGGAGTGCAAAACATACTCTCTCCCCACGCCTTCGGCCTGGTGGAGACAATAAACTGATTAGAAGTATATTTCCAGGGGGTGCATGATACCCCTTCTTTCTGCTAGAGTAGACTAATACTGTATGTGTGCATAAGGTAGACGGGGACAGTACTATTGCCACAGACAAAACACTGTTGTGTTTAACTAACAAAACACAATACAGTGTCAGTTTGTCTGTGCAAATTACCTCTGCCGCCAAGGAAGTAATGTTTCCACCCCACCTGTCGGTCTGTTAGCAGGATTTCTCAAGCAGTTATGAAGGTATTTGCATAAAACATGGTGGAAATGTTGGTTCTGGTCCAAGAGAGAAATGATTAACCTTGCATGGCATTTGGCAGAAGGAAGGGGGGCATGGCCTTGTCACAGAAATGCATATAACGTCTGAACAGATTCACACCTCAGTATAATATATATATTTTTTAATCATGGGCTCTAAAGATAAAATGAGGAAGAACTGATGTCGTCGACCTACAGAGGCCACTGAATGTCGGCACCTCTTGTAGGATAATGCATCATGGAGTTATATTGGCCAAAAGGGGATGTGGCACCAGAAGCACCATATAGATAGACAAACTGAAGTCTGTTCTTTACTGAGGACATTTGCTTTTTATTTCATACTGTATGTGTTGCCGCCTTCCAGTTTTAATATCTTAAAACAACTGGTTTCAGAGTGACGGTTAACAACCGCCCGGCCTCTCTTCCACTCTCTCATTTCACCTGTTATTTCTCCAGGGTCTCATTGACGTGGAGATGGAGGTATCTAAACTGACCACCCAGAAAGGTGACAAGGAGAAGCAAATGGACAAGCTGACGGAGAAGATGGCCAAGGGTGATTATAAGGAGAAGGTTCCCATCAAGGTCCAGGAACAGGATGCAGAGAAGGTAACAAAACAAGATCACCTTTTATTTACATAGGCTACAGTATTCGACAACATGGGAACACTTAACCTGAGGAAACGGAGCTACACTTTCTAACCACCTGCACATTAGACATCAGAGACACGTACTTCCCACTAATTACATACACCCAAAGTGACTACTGCTATTTGTTTCAAAAAGCTTCATACCCTATATACAGTATCAAATATATACACAATGTGACAGCTGTACAATGTGACTATGCTGTACCCCCTCCAACTTTCTCCATTTTCAACCGTTTTTATTATATTTTGACACTTGCTTTGGCAATGTAAACATACGTTTTCTCATGCCAATAAAGCTCAAGTTGAATTCCTCAGATGGTTGATATTCTCACACCTCAAATGTAATATATAATATCTTATATAATAATTTATTCTGGGCTATTTGTCACCCCACAAAAAACTAAAAATAACTAATGTGCAGCACGTTGCCATGGCCATGTATTATGTAGTTCTACTGACTAGCAATTAATTTTATGTCATGTGGACGTTTCTGCTCATATTTCTAAATGAACAGAATAAAGCTTACATTTTAATTGGATAGGGGGCACTGGCCCCAAAAAGATTGAGAAACACTGCTATAGATAATTGATTCCTCTTTTGCCCCACAGATGCGACAGATCCAAGTAGAACTGGAAAAGTTTAACGAAGCCATAGAAGACTTCAAGAAGATGATGTAACCCCAGCCAAAGACTCTTGTGTCCCGCCCATCTGTTGTATTTCTGTATTAAGTTTTCATAATTGTTGGAATAAAGCTCCTATATATTGGACCCTAGTCTCCTGTATTATTCTGCATAGTTTGTATGACAAATCCTGCATACTTACTTACTGCTCCAAGTCATAGTCATTTCTCCAAGGTTGTGAGACTAACCGTTTTTCAAATATGGCCACACAGCAGTCTTATGCCAGGACATGGGTAAAATGGACAAGAGGTTTTGGCCATCTATGGGAAGCTTTAACCCATTTTGGGCGGGAACCCCTTTTGGTGTTAGCATTATGTTATGCTTTAGCTATTGAAAAATAGCAAATCTACAAGCTCATAGCGCGCCACTCGGTGGCACGCTATGAGCTTGTAGATCTGCTATTTTTGAAAAATCGAAGAATGACTGACATAGAAACTTTTCAGAAAACTGTCAGAAAGTAGAAGACATTTTTTTTATCTGATCTCAGGTCAAAATGGGTTGGACACAAGACTTACTATGTTAGGTCCATGGGAGAAGATCAGATAAAGAGGCTAAGCAGCAAAGAAAGAGACATTTTTACTGTTGCCCTTTCCTTTTTAGAATTAGAAATATTCCATGAAGTAAGACAGGTAAATTATAGACCTAAGAAAAAGTCACAGGAGGCCACCACATTTAATCAAGGTAGACCAGGCTTTATGGGCATCTGGCAGACGGAGGCAGAGGCCGTTATGGTCAAAGAGGGATGCAGCCAAGAGGCTACCATGTTTGCTTTAACTGTGGGAGACACTAGACAGGGTCATTACACTGCCCTGTCACCAGGTAATTCCGACGGAGCATTAGTCCGACATGCGGGAACAACGGTCGGACTAGAGCTCGAACATGCGCTGCTCCCGTGCTTGCAGTTATGGTTAGGTTAGGGTTTGAGGTAGGTTGTCGGTCTAATGACTGTCGGACCAATAATGGTGTCGGAACTAAAGCCTGTACCCTACACTGCAGACGGTTGCCTCTCCTCTCCCACTATTATCAGGGGCACAAAACATGCGAGCAGGAAACATGCCAATTGACAGTGGAAAGTGGAAACACTTTTGTGTTGATCTAGTATTCTAGTAAAACATTTCCCGGTTGAATCCCTGGAAGGCCAATGTTGGCAATGCCACTGGTTCTGAGCCAACTCTCTCCCCACAATCTCAGTGGGACCATTACCATGTTGTCTACCGGTCGCAGTCTCGTTGCCAGTAATATTAATATGTTGACCAAATACTAATTTCTCACTGTCTTCTTTAAACAAGTCTATGGCTATGTGATGAACAAATCATCACAGCATGTGTCACGGTGCATGCTAGTAGTCGTATCCATCTTGGGTAGGCACTATAGCTCTGTATGTCTCTAAATGTTATGATGAATTGAACAAGGTGGACCCTCTTGTAAACAAGTGTAGTGCTTTATTGGGTCGTCCACGCACAGTTAACAGTTTTTTGTATTGAGTTGTGCTTGAAATGTACTGTAATTCTGCAAACTGTTAACAAATACTTCAATCAATCAATCAATCAATCAAAACTATACGCTCAGGTTGATACGATACGACCTATAACACTTCATGCAATCATTCATGAGCATATTCAGATTTTGGTACCCAGCAATGCGTGGGTTATTGCATGGGTAGTCTCTCATCTCCAGACAGACTTGACTCGCATCAGGAAAAGAGGGCGCTTTTTCCTTAATTTGCCGATGGGTTCTCAGATTGTTGCATGGGTGGAATAGGCTCTCTCTCTTGCTGATGGAGCTCTGTCTGACATCACACACAAACGTATACCCTCCCTCCCTCCCTCCCTCTCCTCTCCCCAGCCTAATGCATCTCTCCATCTCTCCCTCTGCTCGTCTGATGTCACACTCAACTTCCCACCCGTTCTCCACCCTGGGCAGGACCTACGCTGAAAAGACTATCAGCGGAAGTGGCGGAAGTGTTGCGTGTAAGATAACTACGTCACGCGGTGCGGCTGTGTTTACTAGTCCCCACCCAATGATCATTTCAGCGGGAATACATTTTCGGGAACACAACGCGGCGATTGGTCAAAAAACGTTAACTTCCGGGGGGGGGGTTACACGGCGGAAGTCCTGCCTTAGATAGCTCATTTGTCCTAGGTTGTGACCAGGCTCTTCTTTTTCGCAGTTAAGTGAGCCTGGGACCGAGGCTACCCGTTCTCCCAATCATTTCTCCCGCTCTCTCTCTTCAAGGTTCAAGGTCATACTTCATTAGTTTATTTTAACATCTTGTATACAGCCAGGTACATGAGAGTAAGACTTTTGTTTGGCTTCCTTCAGGCAATGGCATGCAGCAGCATAGACAATAACTCTTGCTGATCGAACTCTGGTCTGACACACAATAGAAAACTGTGATTTGCTAACAACAAACTTGAATAAAGTTTAGTTGGGGACGTTAGGATCTTACAGCTCATTTAGATCAGCCAGCACAGGACGTCTGTTCATCCCTTCCCTAAACCACCCTGCATCGCTCCACATGTACTAGCCTTCTCCCTCCTGACTCCCTCCCAAGCTGTGGAATAAACTCCCCCTCTCAGCCAGGACTGCAGTGCAGACTCACTCCCCATTTTCCACCACAATCTGATGAATCTCTTTGGACTCCATCTCACGTCCCAGCACTTTCCACTCCCTATGCATTTTTGTAATAGACGCTATACTGTTCAGATCTATGTTGTTTACTTGTAAAACTTCACATGTTTTGTTATTAGGAGCTGGATAGCAGTCCTGCCAGTCCTGCCTCCTCTTCTTCTTTCTTCTGCTGCCAGGACATTTCTGTCTTCCATCCATGAAAATAAAAACAATTTGGCACACTGGTCTCAGTGGAGGAAGTTTGGCATAGGTCCATACATTCTGGATGTATGCTACAGCAAGCGTATAAAGTTTAAAACTGAACATTCTTAACAAATCACTCGTACATGCATACTGTATCACGCCTGAGCAGAATATGTTCATGTATGTGCTTTGAGATGGTAGGAATTATGAAGTCCATCACTGTCTTTTCCCCCCTACAGCTAATCATTTTTGTCATAACCTATTGATACCAAACTAACTACTGTACACAGCATCTTCAGACTGTTGTTCACAAATGATGCAGCCAGATTGTTTTTAATGTAGCCCACGCCGGGCATGGATCACAATGTTTTACTGTAAACAGTAGACCACTGTAAACAGCTACTTCTAATTCTCACTTCATATGTATGCTTATAAAAATAAATGATCAAAATCTTATGTCATGGCAGGTGATCTCATGCATTTCCAAAAGCAATTATTATAATGCACAGAGCATATTTAAACATCATCTTCAATCTTGTAGAACAATCAATCTAATACCAGTATAATACTGATGATAATAATTTAAAAAAGAATAACAAAATAAATACAAATGTACAGGCATCATATTATTATCCTGATGAAGTACAACAATTGCCTGAATTCTTTATTAGACTATTATTAGAAATCTGCCATTACATAATTTATGCATCATATAACTTCAAATAAAGGCTCTATATAAATGCACCATTTACCATTTACCCTCAGCATTCTACACAAGTAGCACTAGGTTATGCTTTTGTATGTGTTTTTAATTAAATGTTGATATCATTTGTTAAAATAATTAACTATATATTCTTGGGGACACAAAAGGCACAAATTCCAGTTCAATCTTATCTTGAAGACGTTTGTTCAGTAAGATTAGCCTAATATTTAGACTCTCGTAGATGTATTGTATTTATCAAATCGATATACATCTAAGAGAGTTTGATAGTGGAACAAACAAACGCGCTGTCGCTTTTGAGACTTTTGGCTAGTGCCGGCTTCCGTAGTCATCGCTCAATGGAAGAATGGCCGGCTGGATGTTTCCTCGTTGTCTGTTCGGGCCTCGTTTAAACAGAATTCACCGCTCACCGGAGCAATCCAGAACCGACGGCAGGACGGGGAGGAGGGTAGGCTTACGTTTAATGCCGTGCTCTTAATTGACTCTGAGCAAACAAGGTTGATATCTACAGAAATCGACCAGTTAGCAGCATTGTTGCTAACGCTGCGGCCCGGAAGTGTCCCAGCTGTCAAGTTTGTATTATGATTATTGCTGTCAATGAATGAACGTAGACTCACTCGAGACGGCATGTGCAAAGGAACGAACCGACGGTTTAACAAACATGGTTATTCATGTAGTTGGTTATCACTTTCACATAAGCTTTTACACACAAATAAATAAATGTAGATAGATTAGCTCTGCTGCTGCTGGATCAATTCTTGCCCTGAGTTGCGTCACTACTCACTAGCAAGAAAATCAATTCTAGAATGATTGAGAGCCTGAGGTAATTCAATTGTAGTTTGCACTGACTAACAAGTTACAACTACAAGAAACGTTATGCGCTGGATTGATATGCTAACATTACATTACACAGTACACACAGAGTTGGTTGCAGGATAACAGTAAAAGTGGGCACTATTAAAGATTCTGGGCAAATTGGCTTTCTTTTCTTTTTTACAAAAAATAGAAAGTAAAATGAAGTAATTTGAAGTATGAATAAATAAGTAAAACATGCTTGAACACTTCAACGTAGATTCTCTGTGGGGTTCAGGTCAGGCCAGTTGGCTGGTCAGTTAAGCACAGTAATACCACGGTCAGTACACCAGCTACTAATAGTTTTGGTCCGTGGGCAGGTGCCAAGTGCTGCTGGGAAAGTAAATCGGTATAACCATAAAGCTTGTCAACATACAGAAGCACACAGTGCTGTAAAATATCCTAATGGATGGTTGTGTTGTATTTACAATAAAACACAGTGATGATTTGGGTTCATGTTATCGTCATGGTGTTGGTCCACTGACAGTGAAAACTTCACACTGGAGTCAACAGAGCCATCTATCAGGATATTTTAGAGCACTTTGTGCTTCAGTATGTTGACAAGCTTTATGGAGAATTTGGAGATGCTGATTTTCCTTTCCAGCTCGATTTGGCACCTGCCCACAGAGCCAAAACTACTAGTAATTGGTGTACTGACCATGGTATTACTGTGCTTAACTGACCAGCCAACTGGCCTGACCTGAACCCCACAGAGAATCTAGGTTGTATTGTCAAGAGGAAGGTGTGAGACACTAGATTCAACAATACAAATGAGTTTAAAGCTGCTATCAAAGCAAATCTGGGCTTCCATAACACCTCAACAGTGCCACAGGCTTATCACATCCATGCCACGCCCCATTGATGAAATCATTTGTTTAAAAGTAGCCCAGAGCCCCAGACCACGTATTGAGTGCATACATTAACATACTTTTCAGATAGTCGACATTTCTGTATTATAAATATGTTTTTTTAGTGGTTTCATAAAAGATTCTAATATTTTGAGATGGGATTTTTAGATTTTCATGAGCTGTATGCCAGAATCATCAAGATTAAAACAAAAAAAGGTTTTAAATATTTCACTTCATGCGCAATGAATCTTATTCTAGAATATATAGAATTACTTTCACACCCCACAAAGCCACAAAGATTAGGTCCCACTCTTCCTGTATTCGGTTGCAGTATGTGCTGCTGTCTAGCTATGTAATCTGGGTACCCATTGGCAAAACAAAGGAAAAACAGCCTCCTCTTCACAGTCTGTCTCGAGAGACTAAGCTATAAGATCATTAATTTATAATTTTACCTCTTTGTTAGGGATGGAACTACCAAGCCAAGAGTCTGGAAAGGCACACTGACAGCATCATTGGTTGGGTCAGTATTGTTGCGTGATTGACATAACCTCTAGTCAATTTATGAAGTAATTAAGAAGAACTGTCAAGTAATGAGTGTGTTTGTATTTCATCCATCTAGGCTTCTACACTGTGGTCTATTTCCTACTACAGTTCTCCTCTCCTCCTCTGCTATCTCTATAGGAAAGGTATTTCCTGTGTGTGTGTGTGTGTGTGTGTGTGTGTGTGTGTGTGTGTGTGTGTGCGCGCACTGCGTGCGCGCTCGCTCGTGCACGCAGTCCATCTTACGAAGCTCTAAGACAGTGTTCCAGACAAGGTGTTTCGACGAGAGGTGTACTTGAGCAATTAACTTAAACTCTAGCTGTAAAGTGTCTGACAGGCTGTGCAATTGTTTTCTTCTCACTATTATGATTTGTTCAAGCCCCATGTATAATGAGTAAAATAAATGGCTGCAGTCTGTCCCTTGGGGGGTATCTGTTTTTATTAAGTGTTTTTATTTATTATATGAAACTAATCAGATGGCTCTCATACCGTAGCGTTATTACAGTGAATGGATCTTAATGAATTGCCTGGGGTTATCTGCTAGTCTGTGAGTGTATAAACAGGTTGCTGTTATTTGTTGACATGCAAGGAAGGTACTGTCGTTGTTAGACTGTGCATACTGGTGCCGGTTAACAAGGCTCTGAGAGACGGAGAGAGAATATTTCCACTACTGTGGGTGTGGATGCAGTCTGTTTGGTGGTCAATGAAACTCCTTGGATGTGTGATAGTGGCATAAAAAAAGACAATAAATCTATCCCAATAAATCTATTAATAAATATGTGGATATTTCTTGTTTGTCAACTGGGCGGCGGCGGTGGCTCAGGGTTAGAGTGTCTGGATGGTAACCGTAAGGTTGCCAGTTCGAACCCGGGCTCCCCCAGAGTTACTGTCGAAGTGTCCTTGAGCAAGACACTGAACCCCTAATTGCTCCCGATGTGCTAGTTGGTGCCTTGCATGGTTTCCGCTGCCATTGGTGTATGAATGTGTGTGTAAATGGGTGAATGTAATGCACAATCTCTGTAAAGCGCCTTGGATAAAGGCGCTATATAAATGCACCATTTACCATTTAACTGTCACCACCATTCTGCTGTTAATTTCCCAGGATACATCTGCAGCAGTAAGTTGGTTCCATGCGGTCAGTACGTGGGGACGGTGCTGGTATGCCTGCTGGGGGTGGCCTGCCTAAGAGGTGAGACTCTACGAGTGTCCGCTGTGACTACTATGCTTAATTGAACTCATTTGACGCATCAACATGTACTTGTATGGTTGCATCTGTTGCTGCATGCCAATGGGATTTCATTAACATTGAGGCTGACGCACAAGGTCCGCGCCCAATAAGCATACTAAGTGCACCCTTGAGACTCTCTGCAGTGAGCTGAATGTATTTTGCCGTCTCTCATTTTCCCCACTTACTGTATGTCCTCTCTATCACTGCTCCTCTCCATCTCCATCTCCATCTCCCTTGCTCGCTTTCCCTCTCTCTCTCTCCTCCCCAGGCTGGGGGAGATGGAAGAACTCAGAGTATCTTCAGTTCCTCTCTATTCTGGAGGAAAACAGGAATAATAACATACCTACCAACAAGGTGAGTGGTGTGCCCAGCAGGTCAGAGTTTCCATGACGACATAACAGTGTGTTCATAGGAACAGGTCTGGTCAAAACACACTGCTACCCTTGTGAACCACTTGAGCGTTGTTGTCATCCCCGTTATGTTGGGAACGCTTGCCAAAAATAGCAGAGCTACAGGCTCAAAATGCATCGTAACGCAATGTATAGAGCGTCTAAATGGTTATAACATCAATTCCAACAAATCTGTTATTTTTGGCTCACATTCAAACTAATCAACATTATTTTTTTTAAGCATTTAAATGTCAATCATTTCTTTGTATATTTTAGTTATTTGTCATATCTGCCCTGTGCAAGCCAAAAAGCCAAACAGAAATGTATTTATTATTTTCAATTGCCAATGTGCCAAAAACTTAATTAACTTAATTCAATTGTTAATAACTATTATTTGTATGACAATTAATCATGAAGTAAAATGACACGATCTATTGAGCAGGTGGTCTTTTCCTGATTTATTTGACTGTCTCTCTCTGTATAGAAAAAACTGAGGTGCTACGATTTTGACTTCTCTCACTGGCCTACTGACTTCAGCTGGACAGAAGTCAGCAATCCGTAAGTGTGTGTTTTTTAAAAGGCTGCACGTATTTGTGTGTTCTTGGTTTTGTTTCTGTGTGATCTCTGATCAATTGCATGTACAGAGTCGGCGTCTGAAACCAGAAACCAACTGGCTAGTGGCTACATAAGGAAAAGCAGCAGCAGTGCAATGTTGAAAAGACGTGCATGTGGCGTTTATGTATGTGTGTGTATTGGTTTACAATAAAAAAAAGAAATGTGCTGAAAATCTGACACTTATTCTGTTTTCATGGCCCAAAATGGAAGAACATCAACTATCCGTCATGTTTATGAGAGAGCTTTATTCCCCTGCTGTCTGAACATTATGGCTTCAGTAGTCTATTCTGATATTGCAAGCCTTTTGCAATGTGTTTATTGTGAAATTTCATATCGCCCTCATAGCTATTAGAGAGCATGGGTAGCGGTGAACCGTATTGGTCCCGTATATATATATAGCTATAAATGTACAAAACATTGCCAGCGATAGTGCTTGTAATCCCACTGGGGTCAGCCATACTAAAAATAAACCATTCTTCCTGGTATTGTTAGGCACTTTGGATAAATGTACTGTATTAAATGTCATTTATTGAATGGATTTTACCCGTCCTGCTGTGCAGTGCCATCAGGGCATACATTTAGACTCCGTTGTCTCCTGTTGCCCTGGTGGGAATTGAAGGTCAAAACCTTTATACAGGTGTAGTTTATATTTTCATTCGTGCTCTAAGTAGCCACTGAGCTACACGAGACCACGTATCGCCACTGTCGGACGGAAACCTTTTGGGGAAATGGAAGCAATAGCCTGTGTTCCAATGGAAGCAATAGCCTGTGTTCCAATGGAAGCAATAGCCTGTGTTCCAATGGAAGCAATAGCCTGTGTTCCAATGGAAGCAATAGCCTGTGTTCCAATGGAAGCAATAGCCTGTGTTCCAATGGAAGCAATAGCCTGTGTTCCAATGGAAGCAATAGCCTGTGTTCCAATGGAGCCAATAGCCTGTGTTCCAATGGAGCCAATAGCCTGTGTTCCAATGGAGCCAATAGCCTGTGTTCCAATGGAGCCAATAGCCTGTGTTCCAATGGAGCCAAAGTAGTTCATTAATCACAAGACAGAAAAGAAGAAGCGCTTCGTGGGTCCTTTTATGTAGAAAACTGCAGACGGGTTCTCTTTGGAGAGGGTTTCAATAATACAGAACAAAAGTTCTTTAAAAGTTCTATAACTTTGAGTAAAGATAAATGTGGAGGGAGGTAATAAGGTGGCAAACTTCAAAGAGGATCCAAGACAGCTCTGTAGTTGAGCATCACAATAGATCACATGACTCGCATCATAATCAGAACAATACAAAAACACAGTAGCACCTGGGTGTGTGCACACATAACTTAGGGCAGCTACCGATTTAGACCTGTTGTAAGTTGTAACCTATGCGTTGTTATACCTTTTCAATTCGGGAGCTACCTCTGTGTCTCATTAGTTGTTGCTATAAATAATTATTTCTTTTTAGTTAATTAATCAGACTCTTGGGTTAAGAAAAACAGGAGGGGAACCTTCGCAAGTTCGCATGATTAAACGCATACATACTTTTCATTGGTTAAAATATTTACAGTATAAAATACAGCCCACAGACAGAATTAACCGCTTTTACAGCACTTTTACATTTAAAACAACTGTTCAAAAATAGTGAAAATGGCAGATCTACAAGCTCACAGGGTGATGTGATGGGTTGTGAGCTTGTGCCTGAATGTGCCACACTCTTGTATGACGTAGGAAGAACATTTATTTAGAAAACAAATAAACATTAAGAAGAATGTTTTAAATGTGGACATACTAAGTTTTCTGACCGTCAGCAATGATATAAATGGTACACATTTTGTATGGGCTACTGTATGTCTCATGGATTTGTATCATTGTATGCCTTTGTATAGAGAGCGTAAGGTCTGCACACTATCTCTTAATGCATTTGTTGTCTCCACCAGGCCGAAGGCATGGGGAGAGAGTATGTTTTGCACTCCGTCCGTGTGTGTGTGTGTGTGTGTGTGTGTGTCTGTCCGTCCGTTACCAGCTAATCTGGCACTGTTGCCCTGATCCATGCTTTCAAAATTTGCAGGACTGGCCCGTTTTGAACAAAAGGCCTCAAATCATGAACGCAGTGTGCAATTTACGTGAAATCTTTCACGCACTTTCCTACTAGGCTGAGGAATATATCCCACCCTTTTCACATTGGCCTGTTGCCTCAAATCATCCAATTGCCATTTAAGGCATAAGAACAATTTCACATTGGCCTATTATAGAGCCACCAGGAGGCCACAACCTGACCTGTCCTGGTGGAGACCTGAGCCCAGGGGGGCACTTTTTCTAGTTAATGTAGTGTATTTATGACCGTGTGTGTGTGTGTCTGTGTGTGTGAGACAGGAAGTCGTCCAAGGCAGGTGTGTCCCTGCTCAAACCGGAGCCCAGAACGAGAGGAACCGCAGACACCATTCTCAGTTTTGTCCGCACTATGCCCTGTCACATCATCGGGTACACACCTTCTACACGTTCGTATCTGCCAGTGCACATTATGTGTTAAACCTGTTCCGTTATGGAATATAGACTACTATAACAGACTGGATGCATGGAGTAAGGGCCAGGCATGCCCTGCAGAAGGAGTTGTCCTGTTGTTGTCCTGCTGGAATAAACTACTCCCATCAAGATAGAAATTCCTTAATGGCTCAAAATGGCGTTGTCTATATTGGCATATGGTCATCCATTTTATATCTGTGGCCATATTTTCATCTGATTTTTAAACATGGCTATTTTCGCTACTTTTGACAACTTATTTCACTTTTATTTTTCACCTGGCGTTTTTATCAGGATGGGGTAAATTATTTTAGCACTTAGTGATTGCACCTTTCAACAGAACAGAACATGATGCACATCTATATAAGTGCTGTTATTATTATTATTTTAACTGTGGTGAAAACTGGGACAATTTCTTAGTGAATGTTGAAAACAGGGGACATGTTTTTAGAGATATTTCTCTGGATGTTGGACACCCAGCTTGATATCAGGACAATTCTGGCCAAACCGGGATGTTTGAACCAGATTAATCCAGTAAGAGAGTGGCGACACGCTTTGATCTGGCCGCAAAGCGGGGTGCTATGGGCTATAGTTCGTTGGAACTATCCCATTGAGATAGAACGAGCACCTCCACATTCCATTGTTACAGTGGGAGTCAACGCTAGTGTTGCCACTCTCTTACTAGATTACTCTGGTCTGAACACCATGTTGAAACAATACTAAATATAGCAGGTCTACAAGCTTGCAACACAACAAATCGGGAGCTTGTAGATCGACCATTGCTAGTCATCATAAAATGAAGTGGTTAACAGCTGCAAGAACAATACTTTTTTCAGCATCATTTGTATGTGTACTGTTACTGTACTACCAAAAATATTATTTGCTTTGGTGTTTACCTATTGTATATTCAGTATGTAGTGTTGGGCTTACGTTTTATTTGACCCCTGTTCTCTCGTCCTCATCTATATTTTTGCTAAAGCACTGCAGTGATGCGTTCTCTCACATCTCTCTCTCTCTCTCTCTCTCTCTCTCTCTCTCTCTCTCTCTCAGTTTTCTCATCACTCACTCATTTGGACGGAGGATGCTGTACCCAGGATCTGTAGGCTTACTGCAGAAAGCTATGAGGCACATGCTTCAGCAAGGCCAGGCTCGACTAATAGAGGAGGTGAGGACCACCAAGCACAATGAAAGCATAATGAAAAGGAAGGCACATGAATATATGACACAAAGAGCACATATTGTATCAGTTGACAAATATAGTGTGTGTGTGTGTGTGTGTGTGCGTGTGTGCGTGCACGCGCGCACACATGGGGCTTATTAAAATGTGTTGCTTCAAACAGATTGAAAGGTGTTCTTGTTTTCGTGTTCACACAAAGGAGAGAGGCGACAACACCTACACCTTCTTTGATAAATGTTGGAACATCTACACCTTCATGTTTTTTGCTTAGTTTTTTCTTCCTTCTCCGTTTGTTGCAGTTTGACGGCCAGAGGAACAAACTTGTCGCGTGTGATGGAAATGAGATTGACACCATGTTTGTTGATCGGAGGAGAGATGGAGGAGAGAACGGACAGACTCTGGTAAATATCCTCCCTGCTGTTTTGTTTTTATGACTAATGACTGAGTCAACTCCGCACTCTGAAAAAGCAAAGGATGAAGCATTATCACCATTAGGAGGTCATGCATTCTGAGTCTGTCTGTCTCTCTCTGTGTGTGACTTTTCTAATCATGTTGTGTTTTGTAAAGAAGAAATTGGTCCTGACTTGCGGTTTATGTAAATGGGACAGATGGGTTGAATAAGCAACATTATTATGTTCCACAGATAAACTGGGTTATGTTTATACAGTATGTGCACAGCATGTTCCTGATCTCAAGCTCACGTACTTAATTCTAACAAAACATCTCTGTAATGACTAATGAGCAAAGTCCGATCACTTATTAATTATGTGTTGTCGTCAGTTAGTCAAAGGTTATGACTGTATGAAGTGTGGGCTTGTCAAGCTAGACGAGTCATGGCAAGCATTACGGGAGCGCATTGAGTTCATCACCGAGTAATTACAGGTTTATCAGGGACAAATTATACTTTTTTCTTCTTATCCATTTGTAAATGTGTACATGAGAGAAGTACATATAGAAAATGAATAAAATCCGCACTCTCAGTCGAGTAAGAGTCTTTGTTTATTAATGATAGTGCTCTGCAGCAGCAGTCATACCAGACAGACAAACGCGTTTCGGCGCGCAGGCCTTCGTCAGTGTCAAAATAGGCAGTAGCAACGGAAATTACATGGTTATATAGAATTTTTTGTTCAATTAAAAGGGACTATACTGCTGTGTCTCATTATTAAATAAAATCACACCCGTGTGAACTGAGTGGTGTAAGGTATTATATAGCCTGATCAGCTCTGATCTGACGTAATGAAATCACACCCGGATGTGATTTCACAACTGGCTTTCTTTGTGCAGAAAAAATGAGCATGGTTGCTACGGTCATCCAGTTCACCCGGGTGTGATTTAATTACGTCAGAAATTATTTTGAACATAGCAACCATGCTCATTTTTTTCTGCACACAAAAGCCAGTTGTAGGAGTGGTTTACACCACTCAAAGAAATAATTAGAAGTACCACACACGCTGTCACTATTGTAATTTGCCTGCACTGGACTTTGTGTGGGCTCCGCCTCCTGCCTGTATTCTATTACGTAATAAGAATATTTGTTAACAATGTAATGCACTGTACTACGGCCGTAATCTTGAATTAGATTCAAAACAGTTAAAAGCGGCCCTGTGGTGTGGTGTCTCCGTAATGATAATCAGCTGCATGTGGCGGAACAGTTTGAGCTGAGGGAATCACACAGGTGAATAAAATCATGATTCATGATTATTCATAGTTATTCATCGTTAGTTATATCTCCATTGTGACTATGGATAATATGCCCCAGGAGCGTGAAAAAGACATTGTTCATTTCTTGTGGTATTTAAAGTACCCGCATGTGTAATAGTTTACCGTGACCTCCCTTGACCTTGCTCTAGGTGATCTGTTGTGAGGGGAATGCAGGCTTCTATGAGGTTGGCTGCATGAACACGCCATTGGAAGGTGAGGAATTACTATTTTTTTTGTTTTAATTCTTTATTTACCCAGGGAAGTAGCTGAGCACAGGTGCTCATTTTCAGCAACGCCCTGCACATAGAAACACACACACACACACACACACACACACACACACACATTAAAACCTGGGAGCTGACCAGTACAACCACAGTCTTATACTGTTGGCCACTAAGCAGCTCCAGGGGGAGCAGTTGGGGGTTCAGTGCCTTGCTCAAGGGCACTTCAGCAGTGTTGGGTGAGTGATGACAATCACTTCCCCACCCAGATTTTTCCTGCCCGTCCGGGGAATCGAACCGGCAACCTTTCGGCAACAAGGGCGCTCCTCTAACCCTTAGGCCACCGCTGCCCTTAAAACTATATATTAATAAGATTGGAGGATGGGCGGGCGGACCACTGACGTCACTCTGACTCATACATAACCATAAACAAACCCCATACGGCCATATACTGTATAGGCAGTACCAGAGCCAGAGTTACACAAACTCAGTTCACTTAATGGGGCCAGTCCACGGGGCGGCTCTTCTACATAGACTTCTATTGGTTTGTCCCTAATTGAAGGCTCCACATAGGGACAACCGGACGTTTACGGAATGCATTGGGGTCTATGGGCTCGCGCGAGTACATGAACCACGTGACCAGGCTGTTTTCTGCCCCCTCAATATCGCAACTCTTCTATTAGATGGCTCTGGGCAGTACCACAGCCACATCACGTACATAATCATAACCGAACCGGACCACGACCATGTCAATCAGACATAACCTTATTACGCCCATGTGAGGGCCACATAGTGGTTCCTCAAAGTGGGGTCCGGGGACCCCCAGGGGTCCTTGAGGGAGTTCCAGGGGCTCCCCAGCTAAATGATAGTTTGGAACCAAATGGACCCTTATGGGTCTGTAACTCTTGAGAGTGTACAAATGGAACCAATTTGGTTCCCTTTGTACACTCTCAGAGTTAAATTAACATTGATTTTACAATATAAATTGCGGGTCCCAGAGATAGAAATGTCATTAAATGGGGGTCCGTAGCCTAATGCATGTCAAACTGGGGGTCCTTGACATTAAAAAGGTTGAGAGTCACTGCTAGAGCCGTAAAAATCTTCTCTTATTATTTAAATGGGGGTCCGCGGGCTAATTGGTGTCAATTTGGGGGTCCTGGCATGGAAAAGTTTGGGAACCACTGCTCCAGTACTCTCATAACAGCATTGTGACTTTTTCGATACATCTCCTAAAATGGAGATACACTATGTAGCATTTTAAACGTGCCACATCATTCTGTGCATTACAGGTGGTTACTCTGTGCTGGGATGGAACCACCCGGGCTTTGCAGGCAGTACGGTAAGCAGCATTGTTATCTCTGCCAGCTGTGTGTTTGTGTGAGTGTGAGTGTGTGTGCGCGTGCGCGTCAGTCCGTCTGTGAGCAGGTCATCTCTGGCACCGTTTGACGGATCACCTCCTGCCTTGCTGTCCTGCATTTGGGTTCTCGCCAGCATGTGACATGCAGATAGATGCTTGTGTAATATTTTCTGTGAAGGCCACATACTTGAGTGCACAACTGAGAGGACATTTAATTTGTATAGTCATACTTCTTTTTGTGGTAAAAGCTCAAGGTCTCTTACTCTCTTCTTACCGACGGAGAGAAGTGGTGTATTGGCTAAGCATGATGAGACTCTAAAGACAAATGTAAAAGCAGTATTTGGACATTATTATCAGTCAGATATTGTATATTATTTACAAAACAAATTTCAGGCCAGATATTATCGCTGGTAGGCCAGTTCTGCTTCTGGTCTTAACCCATTCAGACCTGAGGCGCATTCTACAAATGCCTCCTAAATCACTACTTGTGACACGCTGTGAGCTTGTAGATCTGAAAACACTTATAAGTTATAAGCTTTCCCGATTTTATGGGTTAAGAGGTTAAGAAGAGTCCAGTCCCCTTTTCAGTTACAGGTCTTGCAGTCTCCTCTGCCTTGCCCCCCCCCCACCCCCCACACACACCTGGCCTCTCCCTCTGACATGACTTATGTGTTGAGTCCATCGTGTGGTTGTTCTCAGGGGCTTCTCCGTTGTTCACTCCCCTCGTCTCTTCCTTCAGAGTAGCCTCGGAAACCCAGACGTTTTTTTTTCAATTCGGCATAGAGTAGTGCAAACATCTCTCACTCTCTGCTGATTTCTGATCGTCTGCACCTTTGTTAAATTGACACACGCACACATGTACACACACACTCCTCTCTCTCTCTGTCGCTCTAAGTAATTAGTCTCATGTCGCGCAGCTGCGCATAGTTTCTCCCGGCATCCGCCGGGAGCTGCCTATGCCATAAAAAGCATAGGTGAGTTCCAGGCTACCTTCAGAGTGACCTGGGAGGCACCCAGGCTCTGAGGAATGGACTCTGGAGGCAGAGCTGTTAATTATTTTATTGCTGGCTAGCAGTTAGCATTTATGAAGTTCCCAGTGCCACCATGCCCCCTGCCCCACACACACACACACACACACACACACACACTCAGTACACACACTTTAGTATCATTAGCACCAGCACACACTGTTCACCTCTCGCCAAAAGTGTTTACATGTCGTGAGCGACGTGGTAAAAAAGGCACAAATAATTTAGCAAATTTGTACACTATCAGTTACAGACCCGTAAGGGGTCCATTCGGAACCCCCTCAGGTAATGCCTGAGGGTCCCTGAACCCCTCTTTATAGGAACCACTGAACTAACAGAACGAGGCTGTGTTGTGTTCATGGCAAATGTGATATGGAGCCAGCACATAACGGTAGACATGGAGACTACTGGTGGGGTTTGGATGGTTCTGTGCCAGTTAAGTGGTAGGGGGTCTCATGGGGGTTTTGAACTACTCAACCTTTTCTGGGGGGGCTATCATTAAACATTATCCCAGGTAATGAAGTTTCTGTGCCCCGCTGCCCCCCAGCTCTCTAGCGTGAGCACAGTAAGTGGGTCAATTTGCAAGTAAGAGATATAGTGTAGAATTACTAGTACTGTTGTGCTGAGCCAGACGGCATTGCACAAGGATTGCAGTGCAGAGCTCTGCAGCTGATATTACCCAAAAAATACCCATGTGGTGGAACAGCAATCCTCTCAGCCGCCTCTCTCTTCTCATTTCAGAGCTCCCTGTTTCGTCTCTTTGCACTTTGCCCTTAACATTATCAATCTTGGATCACGGTAAAATTGTCAACCCAACTCTGGTTGTCGCAACCACTGGTTCTTTGAAACGATGGAAGTATATCGGATCTCGGGCTTATTTCCACTGTTGCACTCATTACATGGAGCTTTGGATAAGAGTGTCAGTGAAACGCTCTCATGCGGTGGTGCATGCTTCACTGTGCAGTGTGCACTGTGTGTGTGTGTGTGTGTGCACTGTGTTTCATTTCTGATTCTTCTGGGGTGGAGTAGCAACGGTTAACCCATTTTGAGCGGGAACCCTTTTTGGTAGTTACATACATTATGTTATAATTTAGCTATTGAAAAATAGCAGATCTACAAGCTCATAGCGCGCCACCAAGTGGCGCGCTATGAACTTGTAGGTCTGCTATTTTTGAAAAATCGTTAAAATGTGCCTCAAATCTTTCAGAAAATTGTCATGATTTAGAAAACTTTTTTTTTTTTAATTTCGACGTCGGGCCTGAATGGGTTAAAACCCTCTTGAGAATAGCAAAGTGATTTGTTCGGAGAAGAGGCAGAGAGACAAGACAGTCAGCCAAGTGATTTAATGGAGCCCGAGATGTATGACCGTCTGGGTGACGAAAGTGATCTCGCACAAAGCAGTGCTTTATTTAGTTGGGCAATCTATTCACTAATGCATCTCGCCATGTTCCCAATAGTGCTTACGTGGTGCCAGCTCGGATGCAATCCTTCTTGTGGCGAAATCGAGGAGAAGGGCAAGCGGTAATCTTTGGCATCCGTCACGGCGTAAAACGGTCGATAGTATAGCTATTAGCTACTGTGTCCTGAATTATAAAAAAAAGTAAATGCTTCTCGTGGCCCTAAAGTGTCCATAGTAGCTGGTACAGATTTGGGAAGTGTACTGAATACATTGAGAAGTACATAGTGACATATTGTAGTCTAGTGGGATACCAGGGTGAGTGAGCATGAATAATAATAACACAAAAAGATGGTAATTTTCCAGCGGTGCAGCTCCACATGTCACTACAGTGTCTTTACTCTCGTCTTCCCGCAGGGAGTGCCGTTCCCCCAGAACGAGGCCAATGCCATGGACGTGGTGATCCAGTTCGCTGTGCACAAACTGGGCTTCCAGCTCGGCGACATCACAGTGTACGCCTGGTCTATAGGAGGCTTCACAGGTACACACGCGCACACACACACAGACACACACACACACACACCGGTGTTGTTGCTTCGCATCTTCAACTTTTAGTTTTTTTGGTATGCATTGCGGTAGCCTGTGTTGTTTTTGGCAGCAAATTTCTATTTTAGTCATAGTCTCTTGAAACGTTTTCATTTGGTTTCACTAAAATATAAATAAAATAAAGTATTCATTCATTTAGTCACATTTTAGTCATGTCAATGTTTTAGTGTTTAGTCTAGTTTTAGTTTTAGTCGACTAAATCTGCAGTTGATTTAGTCGACTAAAATGTATTTTGGTGGGCCTAGATGCCGTCGTAATGGCCGATCTACAAGCTCACAACGCGTTGCAGCGCGACGCGTTGTGAGCTTGTAGATCTGCTATTTTCAGCATGCAACCAAGTGTAAAATGACTTATACTGGATATCTTGTCCACTAGTCCCTTCCTAACATTTTAGTCTAGTTTTTATTTGTTGACAAAATCATCAATACTTAGTTATAGTTTTAGTCACCATAGCTTAGTTTCCATTTAGTTTTCGTCAGTGAAAAAAAGGTAGTCGATGAACATTTTTCGTCATAGTTTTAGTCGACGAAAACAACACTGGCGGTAGCCTAGGTTTTGTCAGACATGATACTATAATGATTCCCTGCGTGACATGTGCACGTACAGTATAGGGCGGTGATACGCTCGCACGTGGTCAATGGATGAAATGGTTAGCAGGCCGTATACGCTTTTTACTCCTAAATCTTCGCCACGGTATACTACTGTACGTATAACGGTAGACTACACCACTGGTGGTATATTTTAATGAGCCCTATGTGTCTTTGTTTGTTTTTTACCGTCTGCCCGCCGGACACATGGAACACAAGAACCTACTTTTCTCTCGTTCTCCGCCAAACCCGAGATTCTCGGGTTTGAATTGTTTAATCCATTTTTTGATCCGTTTCGATCGCTAGCTGATGTTGCTACCGCAACAACACTCTGGGACACAAACACACAATGGCCGTGGCCATTTTGAAGATGCGCGCGCATCCACTTGCATTGTCCGCCCTGCCCTGTCTTCAGAGGCCTGTATCTCGGAAGGGACATTGAGGGGGCAGATTTGGCCCAGACAAGCGTTTTCAACGGCCTGTAGCAGGCGCTGTGATACTCGCGGTCCACTTTTTCCACCGCCGAACGAGACAACAACAACACGGAATTTTTTCATAGTAACATGCGATTACGGATATTTGGTTATTTAAAGTAAGTGTTACGCGCGATAAAACCTTGGCAGTACCTTATCGAGGGATTAATTAATGCTGGCGGGTATTAAGATGTTATCTGTACACACATTTATTTTTATTATTAAAAACATTAAGCCTTCTGATGTTTTTTTCTCACTTGCGCACATTTATTTTTGTTATAAAACTTGTGTACAAACTTTCTGTGTTTTTATGCACGGTAACCATCACTCTGCTTTGCTAATGTTCCACCCCTGTGGTGTGGAAGTGAACCTTTTCCACACAACACACTTAGCTCCCAGGCTAATCCCTTTCTTACTTAATCCCATATTTAACCCTCAGGCTAATCAAGCTAGCTTTTTTGATAGAGGGGTTGGCAGTGCTTTTAAACCTAGGTTAATAAACCTTGCTGATTGACTCATTGATTTTATTTAGTTGACAATTTTATAAATATACACAGTTCTGCATACAGTACTAAATCATGGTTCACAGTGAACAGAAATGATTAATTTCACTAAAACTGAATGAAATGTGATAAAAGTTAACGCAAGATTAGGGCTGTAACGATTATAGATCATTTGGAAAAATAACAGTTTCACGATTATTACGCGTACATTTATTCCACAACACTATGAATGTATGAAATCACTTGAGCATGATTTGTCATTTAATTGTTTAATTAGTAACTTCTTTAATGGCTTTTTCTTTACAGCTGCTGCCTTTCAAACCTCAGATAATACAGTAGCCAAACAATGCATGCAAAATAAGAAATACAGAAAATAATAAAATACAAAAAGTATCTTTGGAAATAAAACGCTATATCTGTAACCGTGCTGCGGGACCGCTGTCTGCGAGGCTCTTCAACTGTTTTACCAAATAGTATTTCCAGTTCTCCAAGTTAATTATTCACGGTTAAACATCCCTACCCAGGATTAATCTTACCCAGGGTTGTTACAGCCAAGGTTTAGAGTTATCCCAGGCTTAACATGAACCCAGTCCACAGCAGGGTTTAAATAAGTTAACCCAGGCTTAAGTTACACCAAGGATATTATGGCCAACATATTTAAGCTTGTGTAAAGCCTTTAATCAGAGCTAAACTGTTTTACCCACGTCCCATCCGTCTGTCCCCTTAAACCCCCTCGTGTCCTGTGGTGTCCTACGTCCTCTGTGTCCTCCTGTTCCCCGTCTCAGCCTGCTGGGCAGCGATGTCGTACCCAGAGATCCGCTCCTTGGTGCTGGACGCCTCCTTCGACGACCTGCTTCCTCTGGCCCTCAAGGTCATGCCTGACAGCTGGAGTGAGTCATCATCACTAGGGGGTCACTGTGTGTGGGAGCTTTTGGGGTTTTTCCACTTTCTTCAGAAATGTACAATATATTAGTTCAGGGGTTCTCAACGTTTTTGGCCGGGGACCCCCGGAAATGCTTTGGCAATGTCTCGGGACCCCCGCCCCGCCCCCTCCCGACCCCCAATATAAATTGACTGCTACAATAACCTTAAACCATTTTGGGCGGGAACCCCTTTTGGTGTTTTAAGCATTGTTATAATTTAGCTATTGAAAAATAGCAGATCTACAAGCTCATAGCGCGCCACCGAGTGGCGCGCTACGAGCTTGTAGGTCTGCTATTTTTGAAAAATCGTGAAAATAAAATTTTTAAATTTTGTTTTTTTTTAAATAATTTGGGGACCCCCTAAAATAATTTGGCGACCCCCCGAGGGGTCGCGACCCACGGGTTGAGAACCCCTGCATTAGTTGACTGTTGTGTGTTTTTTGTCATCAGGGCCGTTGGTGCAGCACACAGTCAGGCAGTATATGAACCTGAACAACGCTGATCAGCTCTGCAAGTGAGTGACTGTGTGCACACACACACACACACACACACACACACACATCATGTGTGTGATTGCATGATCGCAATATAAATGTTATATTAGTTTCCACAAATTTCAGTTCTTTACAATATCAAACAGATTGAAACATCTACTCGTAACATTTTATACAAGTGCCTACTGTTATACTTGATCTAAGATGCAACATTATGATCAATGATAGCTAATGCTATCGTTAGGTACAGCCCAACAAACAACATACACACACATTTGATCCAATAAAACCATTGGATATTGCACAAACCATTGATACTGTAAAACAGGACTTTTTCTGACCTGACTTCCCAACGTCCTGGTCCTGTTTACAGATACCAGGGGCCGGTATTGTTGATCAGGAGAACCAAAGATGAGATCATCACAACCACGTAAGTTGGCACCTCCATCACTACCTCCCTCTCTACCGTCTCTCTTTCTTGCTTTCTTCCTTCATTCGGCCTTTTTAAAACAAGGAAACATGCATACAAACGTGATCACGGTTCTAAGGTTGTGAATGAACACGAATTCCGTCTCTTTCTCCGTTTGGAAAGTGGCATTTATGGCATAATAAGTCTAACAAAGAATAAGAGATAACGTACACACTTTGCTTTGTGTAAAGAAGAGTGGGACTCCTTTTTATGGTTCTGGCTGTAACACAGCAAGCCGATGTCTGTCCATCGATTAGCATGGTGTCCTAAAACGGGTGTTAATGTGTGTGCTGTGCAGTGCTGTCGGTGGTAGTGAGGCCTCTGCATGGGTCACCTAATTAAAATGTTGAATTACTGGTGGAACGTTGATAAGAGGGGGGGGGGGGGTAGTGGGGGTGGAAGCCTTCCCAGTTCCCATCCTTTGGAAAGAGCTACATAGAGAGAGACACACACACACACACTTCACGGAGGCACTCCCTTCTGGCAAAAGAACGACTAACGATGGCAGCCTTTTTTTTTTTCTTCGAATGGTTGATAGAGTACATTTCCTACAGCGAGTTTTCTGCCCAAATATTATCTGGGTCAGACGTGAATTTTCACTCGCATTTTGCTTTGCTCTAGTGCAGACAGCACAGCATACCGAGAGAAAGTGTGAGGCAGAGAGTGAGACTGAGAGAGAAACACTGTCATCTCACAGGCACAATTATTTGATGGAATGCACTCACTTATGTCAAACGGACGTAATTTTTAATGTGAATGTCGACGACGTTGCAGAAGAACAAAACGTACTTCTAAAACCCTGCACGGCATTCAGCAACTCAGAGATGCAGTCATTTACAGAGTCGGGAGCATAACATAACACAACACAACGGTATAATGTTATTCATTCATGAATTCACCCACTATGGTAGATTTATTTCCTCTCTCACACATGAACTGATTGTCTGCTGGCATCTCCCAATCTGATCTTCCAACCTAGTCTGTAATAGTCATGTGTCGGGACAAGTCAGTTTGTTGTGTCGGGGCCTTTAGGGCTGACGGTAGTAACGCTGAGAGGAAGAGAATGCATCTTAAGCCATTCAGGGCGGGGACCCCTTTTGGTGTTTTAAACATTATGTTATAATTTAGCTATTGAAAAATAGCCGATCTACAAGCTCATAGCGCGCCACCGAGTGGCGCGCTACGAGCTTTTAGGTCTGCTATTTTTGAAAAATCGTAAAAATGTGGCGCAAATCTTTGAATATATATTCTTTCAAAGTGAATGTTTTTAACTCGGGTCTAAATGGGTTAAGCACTAATTTATAGTTGTATTGAGTGATTTGTCCCTCTCTGCTTAAAAGTAAAAAAAAAACACCCAGCCTTTTAGTTCTGCTCGCACAGTAATAAAGATGCAGTGAGATGATATCTTTATTAATCCCCAAGAGGAAAAAGCGTAGCAGCAGTGAGGAATGAGACATGAATAAGAAAACTGTAGATCACACATCAAAATACAACGGAATGGAAAATGAGATGAAAGTAAGTATACAACACAGTACACAAGTTAAAAAATAAAAAAATAAATTGAATCATGCATTGGACGTGGTTTATTCACATTGCTTTTCATGGAGTTAGATGGGTTGTTGTTGTACAACAATGAGTTTGAAAACAATTAGGAAGGAATAGATTTCTGCAATTTACAAAGTATAGTCTCTTATAGATAAATTAACATGTCCCAATGGTGGACACAAACACATTCACCATTACAGTTTAGCATGTGAAGCAAGTCTTCCATAGTCAAAGCTTTCCACTTGTTCCACAAAACAGAGAGAAAGGAGAGAGATTTAAGACAATGATGATGATTTTTTTTAGACATGCTAAAAGAAAGGTATGCCCTGTTCATGCTTTTCACAGAAAATAACACGTCATGGATAAAAAAAAACATTCTATTGTGGTGCTTGTTCTTGGACAAACAAAACGTAACAACAAAGAACAGGGGCATACCATGGGGGGCATTGGAATCTAACACAGGTTCTCATGCCCACAAGGAGTGCACCTGTCTGTGCACCAACTCCCCCACTATCCTATTAGTAACACATTTCTAGTACATAAACCATCAGCCAGAGAGCTAAAGCTAAGTGACTAAAGGTGGAATTAGTCTGTTAGTCAAAGTTCTGCCATCTCTGACGACTGTAGTTCGACAAGCATTCTCAAACAAAACACCGTCATGAAGTTGAGTGACCAGAATGAACAGAACTTGAACTGTTAAACGCATCGCTACTTGTTAGATATTCTCTGCACCATACGAGTCATATCATATTATTTGGGAAGGAACCAATGTCTGCATAGCGGTAGACGATTCTTTCAGGCTGCATAAAGGAAATATCTTTTCCATTCAGCAGGCACAAGGTTGCTCATCAACATTCATTATCTCTGCCAGTCAGACACAGAGCACTATTTTCAATCGTTTGTTGACGAAATGCAATGGATTCAGAATGTCTTTGTGTAATGTGTATACTGTGAAATTGGATAATTCCTTGGGAGTCATTTTAACTAGCAAAATTGCATCATAACCTTGGGGGTGTTTTTAACTTGCAATTTGGCTACGCATTGAATTCCGCAGCTCATTTGAGCTCAGGCGATAATGCTTTTCTGTACTTTACAGTGGAACCATTACGAATGCTTCTTGTACCTGTACCAAATTATCGCCTTTTGATTGTCGTTTGTGATCAATGGCTAGACGTAATTAGATTTGGAATTTAGCATTTATAATTGTAGCAGTTGTTTGCCTATTTTAAGGCTGTATTATCTACTTCTAGTAATCAGAGTTCATGTTCTTTTTTTATATGTATTTTTTTTTACGGGAGGGGGGGGCAAAGGCAACCGCCTTTATTGATAGATGTACAGTAGGTTGACAGGACACGGGGAGAGAGATGGGAGGGGGGGAGACACGCAGCAAAGGTCATCTGGATCGGGACTCGAACCAGCGACACGCTGTCCGACTGGATTACCAGCCTAGGTGCCCGGCGGACAACTAGGCTGGCCTGGGCCATTCCAATCATATTCTAATGATTAGAATTCTTACCGTTTGAATCACTATTCTAACAGTCCAGCTTAATAGAAGATCTCTGTTGTGTTTTCAGAATTATATAAGCAACACAGAATAATGAATAAACACAAAATTTCAGAGCAGAAACTTGCCCTGCATTTTAAATGGATGTGGCGGGCCCTGGGTATTAGATAGGGGGTCACAGCCACACACACAGCTGAGGACCAACGGCTTCAGTCCTTCTAAACGCAGGCTGGATCAATGAAGCTGCACTGGTGGTCAGTAAGACTCGAGTGTTGAGAAGGAGTTCTCTCACATGAGAGTGCAATGCTCGCCCCAGACGTTAATGCATGTTTAATTGCTGTCGGCACACTTGGCATCGCACCTCAAGTGGCTTTTAGAATTGGTTGACAAGATGTTTAATCGTCCATTTCCCCCATCTGGAGGAGAGGTGACCTTAATTTGCCTGCAGAGTAAATCGCGGCCCACAGTTTAGTCTGACTCCACAACGGTTTCACTTGGGGATCCTTTGGATCCATGGTTTTGATTGAACCAATCAGTTTACAAAATTGCACTCACTCTCCTAAGTGCTCAGCCATCAAACGTGTGCGTGTGCGCGTGCGTGTGTGTCTCTCTACACCAAATCTCTTTGCGGGCAACCTATTTCCACCAAATGTTCACCACCAGAATAGGCACGCTGCTAGAGTTTGAACCTTTGTAGCAACCTTTGTGTCTCAATCTTATGTACATTCTAACTTTTACGGATTCAAACACCCCCCCTAATAGTGTTAATACTGTCCTCTTGGTTCTTCCTAAAACTCGCCTCACTGGTAATGAGGCGAGTTTTAGGAAGAACTGTAGGGCAGTTACTAGTAATATATTACTGTAATATTATTACTTTACCCAGTAACGAGTAAAGTAAGGTATTACTCTGCCAAATCAGTAATATTTACCATATTACTTGCACATATTACTTTAATACTTGGGATTTGTTTGCTACCGTTTGAAAACATTTTGTTTAAAATGTCAAGAGATTGCTGCGTTATCTTATAGCCTTTTTGGCTGATTGGTGACTCTTCTTAATATTATTCAAAACAATTGGATTCAGTTCTAAAAGAAGCTGACTAAACAGATTGTGTTGTAGGATCCCTTTTTTTGCAGGTGGGGGCAAAAGTAATGTAATATAATATGTTACTGTTTTGTTTTAAGGGGTATTATGTAATAAGTTTAAGTAACATATTACAACACTGCTCATTACCAGGGGAGACTGGGATTTAGCAGCCTGGTCACCAAAGCTTTGGAACACTCCTCCCCCCCTGCCTGAGGCTCTAGGCTAGCAGCAAAGACAGTGTCTTCTTTGAAATCCCTTCTGAAAATCTTTCATGTGTGGAGGCCTTTTCATGGTGTTTATTTTAACTTATTTTGCAGCTCATCTCCTTTCATGCCTTTTCTTTCTGCCTTCTATTCGTTCTGTTTATATATGGTGCTTTTCAACACAAGTTGAGTGTTTACAAAATGGAACATGCATTTTGTTGCATCTGTTGTTGTGTATCTGTCGGGCCGCAGGCAGGCTGAGGGATCTCCATAGGGATCTCCATATATGGGCAAAAAAGGGACAGAGGTAGACAGACCTGACTACCTGACAGAATGGGTACTACCGGTATTGTGTAACTGCTAACTGGGTTACACAATGCATTAACATGCATTCCCGACTTTGCATCGTTCCCTAGTAAGCCGATGCCCGTTAGCAGTAATAATGTACTTTTTCTGTTTACCATCACAAAGATCACACCCGTGTGATGTGTCATTATGCTCTTATCATCGTACATCATCATCATCATGACATAACATGTCGATTTGCTCAGACACATATGGCGTAAATTCTCCATTCATTGTCAATGAGAATTTAACAAAAATACTGATTTGCTCAGACACATATTAATGTAAATTCTCCTTTCATTGTCAATGGTGTAGGACGAAAATAGCTGATTTGCTCGTCTACATATGACGTAAACTCCATTCATTGTCAATGGCATTTAATGTTTGTGTTCGGACAAAAATCTACACTATAGCTGAATATATATATATATATATATATATATATATATATATATATATATATATATATATATATATAGGAGGGCTGGGGCTCAAAAGAGCATATGGGAGATTGTATACCTCAATTCCCTGATTGGTCAACCCAAACCTCGATTCCCTGATTGGCCAACCCAAACCTCGATTCCCTGATCCCTGATTGGTCAACCCAAACCTAGATTCCCTGATTGGCCAACAACCCAAAGCAGCAATTTCATGGATAACCAGAGCATCATTGGGCATCACTTGTGCCACTAATCAGTGTTTATTTCGTCGACTAAAACTATGACGAACAATGTTCGTCGACTGCCTTTGTTCACTGACTAAATATACTGACAATTTCGTCAACGAATAAAAACTAGACTAAAATGTTAGGAAGGGACTAGTGGACTAGCAAGATCCAGTATAAGTCATTTTACACTTGGTTGCATGCTGAAAATAGCAGATCTACAAGCTCACAACGCGTCGCACTGCTGCGACACCTTGTGAGCTTGTAGATCGGCTATTTTCAACAAGTGTAAAATTAGCCATTTTGACGGAATCAACGACGCCAAAATACATTTTACAATTCTTAAAATCTTTTACATGACATTTACATACAATGAAGTTTCATTCCAAAGACTATGACTAAACTAAAAATAGAATTTGCTGCCACTAATCCCTGGCTGGCACAACTTCGCATAACGTTGGTGCTGTATAGCCAATAGAAATGGAACAACTTGTTCCCATGCATGGTCCCAAGTAGCCCAGCGCCCCAAAGGGTGCTGTGCTGCCCGAGTATATATGTGCACGCACGCGTGCGCGCACACGCACACACACAGTATTTATGAGATAACAAATTTATAATGATGTTGATTTCCCCTGGGAGGGCCAACTTCCTGGATATGCAGGCATGCCCCCTCGAGGCCTGAGCGTAACGCCGGGCCTGATTATGTGTGTGAGATCAACAACAAAGTCACACATGACTTAGAGTTGACACTCTAAAACCTAATTTACGGATGAGGGTCGGCAGGGACGTGCAGAGAGTGTTACAGAGGCAGGGACTGAAATTCCGGAACTTTTGGAGGAACATGGCCAATCTGCAAGCTCAGCGCGACGCGTTGAGAGCTTGTAGATCTGCTATTATCCGGGCGCGACCCCACACTCGTTGGCTACTGGAGATGCGGCGATGACATGGATTTCTAAACAAATTCTTTCAACGCAAAATGCTGCGTTCAAGATCAGGAGAGTTCAGAAAAAGGTGTATGGCATGGAAAGGAGAGGAGGGCATTTGCCTTTCTTTCACCATAGTAAATTCTGCATTCATGGTCTGGAGGGCAGTTTTACAGACGGGTAAAAGGGCAGGGGCTGAAGCCTCCTTTGATGTCTATGTGTGCATGTGCTTTCAGACAGGGACCACAGCACAATCAAAAGGGAAAAAGCTACGCCGTGCACGCGGGGATTTTGGCCGTTTTTACGTGGACGCTAGAGGTGGCTACTGGCTACCATCGAAGCAAAACATTTTGTATTTGTTTTTAAATGCTCGTTTAACGCCACTTAAGCATGTGTGTCCTATTTCACCCATAAAACCCTCTTGGATTTTGAGTATGTCACACTCATACAGTTTAGCATCATATTAATATTGACGTTTGTCTTCTTTGCAGAGGTCCAGAGGACATCATGTCCAACCGAGGAAATGACCTCCTTCTGAAACTGCTCCAGTTCAGGTCTGTCCACAGAAACCAGTCAAACACATAGTAATCACAGAGAGAGGGAGAGCTTTTTTTGAGTGGTGCAACCACTCCAAGTTACAGCAATGTCCGTGACGTTCAACTATGTGTGTGTGTGTGTTTGACTATGTGTGTGACTATGTTTGTGTGTGACGTTAATGAGTACCATCTGCAATGACCCGTGGGTGGTCCCCAGACCCTATGTTGAGGACCAGTGCACCAGTGATGGGAATAATGGATGATGATCATACTTATTAGCAACTTATTCCTTGTTAATAAATGCTTATAAGCAACCTTAATAAACCGTTAATAAGAACCAGGGGATGAGCGAGTGACGTCAGGACTTCGGCGCTCTATTTTTTATGGGTGGTCCCCAGACCCTATGTTGAGGACCAGTGCACCAGTGATGGGAATAATGGATGATGATGATGTAATTTACTGTCCAGGTACCCCAAGGTGATGACAGATGATGGAATCAGAGCAGTCAGAGAGTGGCTAGGAGCATCCAGCCCCATAGAAGAAGGTAGGTGTGCGTGTGTGTGTGCGTGCGTGTGTGCGTGCGTGTGTGCGTGCGTGCGTGTGTATGTGTGTGAAGTAAAGTGAAGTATCTAAAAATTGTACAGTAATGTACAACTCGATTACTGTACTTTACTTTACTACAGTAAAGTACAGTAATTGAGTAAATGTAATTGATTTATTTGATTTGCACAATATATATACGCATATTATTCATAATGGGTAGTTCTTCCCATGGAAAGATGTCAGTTGTAGTACCGCTGAGGTAAGAGACCCTAGGGGGGCTGATGCGAGAACCTCACTGTTTACATTACATACAATATGAATGTATTAATATTAAAAACAAAAAAGATATAATAACAATTGATAAAGAAAAATAGGTGAACAAAAATATATAATGTACATACATACCGAACAGAGAAGGGAAGAACATGATGCTACTTCTATAGTGAAAATACAGAGCTTTAGAAAATCCATACGTGACATAAAAAGCCCCAAAATAAATCTATAAAGAAGGGTGAATATTCCGCGTCATCATCATATTCCGCCTTTTGATGAGTAACATGTGTGCAATGCCAGCTTATTTATGCCAATGATGAAATGGAAGTTAACCCATTCTGGGCGGGAACCCCTTTTGGTGTTATAAACATTATGTTACAATTTAGCTATTGAAAAATAGCAGATCTACAAGCTCATAGCGCGCCACCGAGTGGCGCGCTATGAACTTGTAGGTCTGCTATTTTTGAAAAATCGTTAAAATGTGCCTCAAATATTTCAGAAAATTGTCATGATTTAGAAAACATTTCTTTTTAATTTCGGCGTCAGGCCTGAATGGGTTAAAACGTGACAGAGCGACAAAAAACAAATGTGTAACGACGAGAAACAAATCAGTGGCACGTGAGGCTTAGATGAAAGGAACCCCTAAGCTCTCATCTGTGAGCGAGCAACGAGGAGAAGAGCAGAGGAAGGAACAGTGATGATCAAAGCCTCGGCTGAGCTGCATTGCAGAGTCTGATAACAGAACTACATCATGATGGAGGACGTTGCCTACAAACGAGAAGAAACACCCCATTATACTTTACAGCATGTACAGTACAGTACAGTGTATGTTAACCCATTTAGGCCTGACGTCGAAATTAAAAAAAAACGTTCGCTCTGAAAGAATATATATACCTATTCAAAGATTTGTGCCGCATTTTTACGATTTTTCAAAAATAGCAGACCTACAAGTTCATAGCGCGCCACTCGGTGGCGCGCTATGAGCTTGTAGATCTGCTATTTTTCAATAGCTAAAGTATAACCGAATGCTTGAAACACCAAAAGGGGTTCCCGCCCCAAAATGGGTTAACAGTTTGACTGCGGAATTAATTAATCGCAATGCCCCGTTGACTGAAAAGGAACGACATCATCGTTCCTTTTCATGAAAATCCGCTCCAAAGTGGTGATCGACAACAACAGATATTGGGAGGGAAGCTGTTCTACAATCAATTAACTCGTGAATGGGAGGGAAAGTGTTAACCACATGAACCCTAGCATCTATACAGGTCTAATGTTTGTTTTTAGTTCAATGTTTGCTTTAAAAACGCCATTGACAATGAAGGGAACATTTACGTCATCTTGTCCCCAACATTAAATGCCATTAACAATAAAGAGAACGTAACGTTTGTTTTGACACCGTTTGTTTTACATCACCATTACATCACCTAATCACGAGTTAGACTTTAATATATTAGCGCCCCTCACTTCACACGGGTGTGATTTTTACAGTAATTTGCAGACATTCAGCAAAAAAAAAACCTAAAAAAAACATGCCTCATGCTCAGACAACGTCATTGACATTGTCTACCAGTAAAGGCCTGTTCATACACCAGTTTTAGGTGATAAGGTCGTCATGACGTCATGCCCCAACACATCTCTGTTTTTTGAGGGGCGCTAGCCCCTCCTATAAGCAGCTATTTGTGTAGATTCTCGTCTTACACAAACATTAAATTACCATTGACAATGAATGAGGAACTTTACGTCAGTGTCTGAGCAAATCGGCTATTTTGACTTACACAAACATTAAATTACCATCGACAATGAATGGAGAATTTCACATCATAGTTTCTGAGCAAATAGCCATAGTGTCTATTTTATGTCATGATGATGATGTACGATGATAAGAGTGCCCCTCACTTCACACGGGTGGGATTTTTACTAACCGCCGTGGTCACCTTATCGCTAGCCTGGAACTCACCTATGCTTTTTGAGTGGTGTAAACCACTCCTACGACTGGCTTTGTTAGTTTGTTAGCATGGTTGCTATGGTCACCCAGTTCACACGGGTGTGATTTCATTACGTCAGACATTACGTCAGACCACAGCTGATCAGTCTATATAAGACCTTACACCACTCAGTTCACACGGGTGTGATTTTTATGGCATAGGCAGCTCCCGGGAGAAACTGCGCAGCTGCGCGACATGAGACTAATTACTTAGAGCGACAGAGAGAGAGGAGTGTGTGTGTGTACATGTGTGTGTGTGTGTGTCAATTTAACAAAGGTGCAGACGATCAGAAATCAGCAGAGAGTGAGAGATGTTTGCGCTACTCTATGCCGAATTGAAGTGGACTCGGACCCAGACTTTTTTTTTCTCCCTGAAAAAAGAACGTCTGGGTTTCCGAGGCTACCATATCGCCTAAAAGTGGAGTACGATGAATAGGCATCAAGTGTCCTACCTGACACCAGGATCGCCCACGTTTCTCAATGGGAGAGTTGTGCTTGTTACAATAATAATAATACTCACTTCACTTCCTCTGGAAAGGCCCCTTCAACTCCAAGCCCTAGCCTCGACAACCTTGCAGGCTCATGCAAAGGCTCAAATATGTAGCATAGATAAATAGATAGCAGGTTATGTAGACAGATGCCAGATCATTATTGAGTCTTTATAGTTTCAATGTACGGATATTCCACTGTTAGACGGATGATGGGTTCTTAGGGCAGATTCACACTAGCCTTGCGTAGCCAGCCTTAATAATGCATATTTGTAATGCATATTGCCCCAGGCAGATTTAGTCTGGCCCCTAAATTGTGGGAGGACTTCACGGCCGTAGTGGTGACGAGCCAACCAGATTTGTCTGGAACCAGGCAATAACCAACCAGGGCCCAGTATGCAAATATGGGGCGGGACATTGCAGAAAATAAATGTGACACAGAGAGTGACGAGACTAATATCCACACAGTGATATTACTAGTATCGCTATGCGAGGCTAGAGTCACACTCTGTTGCCTGGTCCCCGCTGGCCATGCATGATTCACATTGGCCTTGATTCTTCCGCACTTGAGTACACTTCATTCGACCGTATTCAATGCTTCCACAATGCAGCACCCACTCAGCAGGGAGCGATGGGCGGGAGGAGTAGGACGAAGGCCCTACGTCCTCCCAGTGGGGGCTCCTCACTGTCGGTAGGATACAACGGCAGTTACAACTGAAATGTATGTGAGGAGGAACTAATTAGCATAACAATTAAACAACTAAATTGGGTAGAAAAAAAGGGGGGGGGGGAGGGGACTACTCTAAAAATAAAGAAGAGAAAAAACGGTGATGGCAGTCCACAGCGAAATAATTTTTTTTGGGGGGGGGGTCCTTGACATGAAAAAGTTTGAGCACCACTGATATAGCAACATACTGTACGTTTATCAGAAAACAGTTTTAGAAGACATTTGGTAGTATCGCCCTCAGGTCTTAATGGGTTAACAGAAGGAAGCCCCTGTAACCGTAAGCACGTTTGTCCTCCTGTCTTCAGCGTATGTGTACAGTAGCTATGAGGTGGATGATGACTGGTGTGTGTCCTCCTGTCTTCAGCGTATGTGTACAGTAGCTATGAGGTGGATGATGACTGGTGTGTGTCCTCCTGTCTTCAGCGTATGTGTACAGTAGCTATGAGGTGGATGATGACTGGTGTGTGTCCGTCCTGCAGTCCTACCAGACAGACAGAGATGTCCACTATCCATGGAGCGTTGGTAAGATTGGAACTCATGTCATGAAATGAAAAATAATTAGCTCCATTATTTTTTTTATTTTTTTTTGTTTGAGATGCGCACTGAATTAAGTGTTTGTATCCGCATTACGACAACCAAATGAATGAGCTTAGGTTTTAATCATGAGGATTAGTCTCAACGGTTTGGAGAATAGAATGATTTAATTTCTCTCTTTGCATATTCTATTGATGTCTTTCTCATCATTTCTTCTAAATGACAATGTGCCGCCTGCCGAGTATAAATCGCCCTTAAGAATCACACAAACATCATGTTTGTGAAGCATCTCCTGACATACTAAATATAGAATTATTCTCACTGCGTTTGGTGTGATTTGTCTGTCTCTGTCTTTTTGCCAGGTGAGGATATGACATTAGAGGGAAGACGTCAGTTGGCTCTTTTCTTGGTGAGACATTTTAATGATCCTCTTTTCCTGCAATTCATCTCATCTCTCTACAGCAACATTCGTCTTCACAGGAAAAAGCCCTTTTTTTTGTTGTCTTTCCATTTCATTTATTTATTTCTTTACTCATTTGTACTGTAGTGTGTATGTGAGAAGACTATATGCTTTTCTTCCCTGCATTTGGTGCATGCAGTATGAAGACGTACACTTTCGCAGTGGTTCTCAAAGTGAGGTTCAGGGACCCTCTGGGTTCCTTCAGGGCGGTGCCAAATGGACTATTACGGATCTGTAAGGGTCCACTTGAGAGTGTACGAATGGAACCAGGTTCCATTTGTACACTCAATTATCGGGGTCCTTGAAAGTTTGAGAAGTACTGCACTATTACATTGACTTACCGTCATTTTGGACATGAAAGGAGATGCACTTTAGATGCAAGAAAAAATGGTTGAGTGTTTTTTTTTTTTTCTGTTTCTTCATCTGCCCAAAAGCAGGCTTTTTGCATATTCATCGTCCATCTGTTCACCCAATTGATGAAGCTTGCTTTCTCCTGTAACCCCTCCACTTTGTGCTGTTTTTTTTAAATGCGGCTCACCTGCTCCTCCCCCTTCCTCCTGCATGCGTGCCTTCTGCCGCTCTGAAATCACAGCTCTTCAGAGATCATTACCGACGAGGAACACTTATTTTCGCGGTCGCCATGGCAACCGGCTCACCTGTGCTCTCAGGTTGACTGGTGTAATATATTTTTCGCAGAGCTCGCCTTATTGAAGTCGTTTAACATCAAACAAGAGGAGAGCCATCAATTCTGGCTAAACGCCACGCTTTCCCTCGCCTGGTCGATGCGCGGCGAATTGCACTTTATTCAAATCCGCATGTAAACAGCAACACTGATGACATGGGAGAGGTTCATATGGCATGGATGGAACCGTAGCTTAATGCAATAAAAGCTCCTCGCGCCTTTCTTTTAACCGACACTCGGCTTTCTCCCGTATTCCCCTCTCTCTTTCCCCTGTCACAAAGTGACATGGGAAAACTGCACCTCTCTCTGTCGCCCTTTAAGGTAAAGATTTTATTTTATGGTTACGTCTTGGCCACGCAGTCGTGGGCTCGAAGGGACTGGGAGTAGGAGGAATAGGCTCTTTATTAGGTTCACATGATGAATGCTAAACCATTTGGAGCCCCAGATTACACACACACACACCAAAGTCCTGATCTGATCAATAATACACAAGGTTTAGTGTATAGGAGAGTGTGCAATACACTAGGGGGGGGGGGTGTGTGTGTGTGTGTGTGTGTGTGTGTGTTGTTTTTTCTCGGGGGACCCCCGGAAATGCTGTGGCCATGTCTCGCAAGCTTGTGGAGAGAAAAAAGAAAATAGCTGATCTACAAGCTCACAGCCAGTCACATTAGGAGCTTTTAGATCTGCTATTTCACAACTTTTGTGTATGCTGATCTATTAACTAATAAAATTATGAAAAAACCCGTTGAAATATGGAGATAATTATGAGGTCTCTGACGGCAACGATATTTTCTCCCTTCTTTTTTTTTAGGCACGGAAGCACATGAGGAACTTTGACACGACACACTGCACTCCTCTCCCCTTCTCCGAGTTCCACACGCCATGGAGGCTGTGAGGAAAGCATGCAAGCAGAGCCAGATATGTAGTTCAGTTGGAGCACGTTCCCGGGCATGGTGTGACTCCATTACTGTGACGGCGCTTGGCAAACGGTCTGAGGCGTGTTGTCGTCGTCATGCCGACCGTTGGCACGGTAGCATCCCAGTCTACTTGCCTCGAAAACATTAGAAGATATGTATAGAAACATAGTTTTTTTTTTTCATGAGGTTCATGTACAGTTGTGTTAAAAGTATTTTATGCCTCTTTCTACCAAGACGGACAAAAAAAAGGATGGGGTTTCCAAGTAAATGCACAACCCATCTCTCACTCCTTCCATTAATTTTCTTTTTGGCTGTATTTGTAAAAAAACTAAATCTCATACGAGACCGAGGTAGTGTTTGGTTAACCCATTTAAACCGGGAAAGCATTTTAGATTTTAGCGTTCGCTATTCAAAAATAGAGCGCGGCATCCGCTGTGAGCTTGTGATTTGCTATTTTTGAAAAGTGTTGAAAGAATGTTGAATTAGTTTGAATTACGAAAAAGTTTGAGAATCTGCCTCAGGTCTTAATGGTGTCAGGTCAGGAGAAATCTACACTAATTTATTATTTTACAAATGTAGCCAATTCCTTTTAAAGAAGCTTACTCCCCCCAATTATTTTCTCTCCTGTGGATCTTTATGAACAAGTCTGTATCATACAATGATGCTCTTCTTAACTGTCATTAAATATGCTGAATAAATTGTTGGGAGGGAAAGGAACTTGACTTGATTGCAGCATTTTTTAGAGATTTCAATTCACTTGTGTTTTGTTAATGAGTAGTGGTAATATCTTTATTAATTCACAGAACCTGTGTCTGTACATGTATCTGCACACACACACACACACACACACACACACACACATGGAGTCAGAGACACGTATTACTAGAAGTTTAATAAGAACTTGCTTGAGTCACGGGACCAAGCTGATCCCAAAACAATAAATACCAGGCCTTTGTCATTCCATGCCATCTTGACTGATATTCGGGGGCTATTAGAACATAAACATCAGCATAAAGCAGTAATGTCCGGGTGTTGATAATATTATCACGATTTTAGGTGGGGAAAGTCATCAAATCTGAAATTACACATTTATTATTGCATTTTTGAGATGGCACAATACAATGGATTGTAATGCTCTGCTGTATTGTATTAACTGTGGTCTACTGCCTATACTGCCACATAAAGCCAAAGTGCAGAAACTAAGAAAAATAAATTAACTGATAAAAATGGGTTTAAAGGTGTTGCAACTGGTCAGGCAAATGAGATATTGGCATAAGTGATATTACACTATTGTATATCTGTTCCTGAGGTAATTATTTATCCCCCAAAATCATGGAGGCTGATGGGATACACAAATGGGTCAGTATGTGTCACAATATTGCAATTCTCTGCTGTCGGGATGAAACCACCTAACTTATTTTTCAGGAAATGAAGAAAACCTTATATTTTTAATACAAAGCAATACTGCCTCATCAAAGTTGGTACTGTGACATATTGTCAATTACTTGCATGAGAGGTGGTGGAGTTACTGTAGCTCAGGCGTGCCCACACTTTTTGGAATTGAGAGCTACTTTAACAATGACCAGCTCAACAAGATCTACCCACCAATTGGCACTGCTGAAAATAGTTACAAATGTACCTGAGGGGGCTTTGGAATAATGGCACTGGTGTTACATAAGAAATAGGAAATTGAGGGGGAAAATAGAATTGGTAGTTTTTTATATAACTTTGTAATGCTACTGATGTTTGTGCGCAACACTCTTGAAAACAAAGTATTGCATTGTGGGTTTGAGCTGACAGTCCCTTTTTTATGTCAATCAACTAACTCACCTTATATAAGTGTCAGATGCCCCCCAAAAAAATTGTTTTTCTATGCATGTCTTGTGATCTAGTGGTAGATCACGATCTACCTTTTGGGCACCCCTGCTGTAGCTGCTTTAGCAGACAGTTTGAGGGTCCAATGGAGTTCAGAGGTTTTGTCCGAAGCGCTTTTCAATACTTGCTTCAATATTGTTTTAACCAACACACAGACGTAAAGGGTGTTCAACAATATTGTTTTAACCAACACACAGACGTAAAGGGTGTTCAACAATATTGTTTTAACCAACACACAGACGTAAAGGGTGTTCAACAATATTGTTTTAACCAACACACAGACGTAAAGGGTGTTCAACAATATTGTTTTAACCAACACACAGACGTAAAGGGTGTTCAACAATATTGTTTTAACCAACACACAGACGTAAAGGGTGTTCAACAATATTGTTTTAACCAACACACAGACGTAAAGGGTGTTCAACAATATTGTTTTAACCAACACACAGACGTAAAGGGTGTTCAACAATATTGTTTTAACCAACACACAGACGTAAAGGGTGTTCAACAATATTGTTTTAACCAACACACAGACGTAAAGGGTGTTCAACAATATTGTTTTAACCAACACACAGACGTAAAGGGTGTTCAACAATATTGTTTTAACCAACACACAGACGTAAAGGGTGTTCAACAATATTGTTTTAACCAACACACAGACGTAAAGGGTGTTCAACAATAGCATTGATTTATGCAAAAGAAGGAAAAGAAAAAAGGCAAATGGAGTTAGGTGTTTTCCTCCCGACAGCAACGAATTAGTAAGAGACCTTTGGAAAAGTTGCAACCGAGTAATGGATGGATGGCCCCTGGTGGCTGGCTTGATAGGAACTGGGCGATATATAATGGGAAAAAGCAAATATATATATCACAATAGTTTACCAAACACCTCAATATCGATATTGTGGGGATTTTCTTATATTTACTTTCACAAACGATTTACACAATGAGACTTCCAGTGCCATGCGAATGTATTCACAGTTCACACCCTTCATCTTTTCCACATTTTTGAGTGGTGCAACCACTCCAAGGAACAGCAATGTCCCTATGTCCACGTAACTGTCTCTATGTCCACGTAACTGTCCCTATGTCCACGTACCTGTCCCTATGTTTGTCCCTATGTACCAGTAGGGGAAAAAGTGGCGCTGTTGTGCTAGAAACAGAGAAAGAGATTTAGTGTTGCACTGTTGCCTGCTAATTACAGAGAGAGAGAGGGAGAGGTGTCTGCTAAATGCTAATTCCCCCACACAGTAACTCTGTCATTTCTCGACCGTTTCGGACGCGGGCGTCTCGCCGGAACCAGGCTGGCACCCTGGGCGTGTTCCTGTGGGTCTGGAAGTTCCGGGGACCCACCGGGAACCCCCACACGGAGTTGCACCACTCAGTTCACACAGGTGTGATTTTTTGTTACAACCGTATTCAAAAAAGGATTAAATAAATTTTTTACTCAACCTTATCCTATACTATACCTATACAAAACCAGGCACCACTCATCACCAACACCATCCCTACAGGGAAGCATGGTGGTCGCAGCATCTTGCCGTCAGCAAAACGGAATTGGGAGAAAAGTCAGGATCAAGGGAAACGATCTGAAAAGAAGAATGAGAGAAACTGCACCAAAATACATGTGCCAAGTTGTAGCATCATACTCAAAAATAATTAAGTCTCCAATTGCTGCCAGAGGTGCTATAACAAAGTGTTGAGTAAAGGTGTCAATACACATTTGCAAACATTTCAAAAATACCCCTTCACATTATTTTGTCATTATGCAACATCGTGTGTAGAATTCTGAATAAATTAAATATTAAAGGTTATTTAATACATTTTTTAATTTAATCAAAACAAAATGTGGAAAAGATGAAGGGGGTGAATACTTTCGCAAGGCACCGTAATTATCAGTAAAGTAAACTATGTACAAGTAAACAGAACAGTCAAGTAAGTTCAGAAAAGTTCAGTCACTTTAATGGAAGGGACACCAGGAAAAGAACACTTGCAATATCCCTATCGTATGTCCAAACTCCCAAACAATATCTGGTCTCATATCACAATATCATAATGTACTTTAGTAGTTTCAAAAAGGATTTCAAATTACTTCGAGCCTATTTGTTTTGGAAGACTCTTTCACACTACTGTATATTAAGGTATTAAGTACAGTACATGACATTCAGTCATTCCTGTGGTTTCTAGAGCATGAGTCTTCGACAGGGGTCGGAAAATACAACATGAATCCAAAAGATTAATAGAAAAGATAACTTTTTTAAATGTTTTATAATATTTATTTTATTTGGAAAAAGCAGTACAATAACAGCATTTCTATGTATACATAGGACACAAGTGCAGTTCTCAGGATTTTTTTTCACCCCTCTTCCCTCCCTCCCCCCTCCAAGTGACTCCATCTCCAGTGTCTCTGTAACATCCTTGCTTTCTTCAGGACTACATATGGCATCAAGTCAACACTTAACAGGGGCAAAGGGCAATATCGCTTCAGAGTGTACATTTCAGAAGGAGAAAAAGAAGAAAGAGTGGGCAGACAAAAGAAAAAGACAAAAAAACAACAACAACCAAGAAACTAAAGTATTTACAATATTGCTGAGGGGGACAAAAACAAAACAGCTTTGGACTTCGACCATGAGAAGAGGAAGGGTGTCTTAAACGTTTTCTACAAAGATCATAAAGCAGGCTATTAGGACCAGTGAGATCACACAAAGTCAGCTCTCAGAAGAAAAGATAAATATATGGCATCCTTGGCCTGAAAAAGACCCCTGTTCTTCCTGCCTGTGCTGGACTGGGAGCCGAGTGGATGTAACACACAGGTGGGTCGATGTGGCTGAGATGTGGGGGGGGGGGGTGATTAGATTAGATCAGCCCTGGCTGGCCCTGCTCGGATCTGGAAAAACACAAGACCACAATAAAGACAAACTGGCTTTTTCAGTTTCCCTTTGAACATAAACACGTCGCAACAACAACACAGGGGCGAGGCGGTGGGGGGCTGTCGTAGCACAGGGGGGGGGGGGGGGGGGCTGTCGTAGCACAGCGTGATATCATGTCATGCTGTAGGAAGGGATTTTCAAGCCAGTGTGATTGGTGGCTGTGAGGAGACTGTGAAGGGCAGATGACTGACAATATGAGACATGCACACGTACATGTGTTGTGAGTTGTGACACACACACGTGCGCGCACACACACGCACGCACACACACACACACACACATACACACACACACACACACACACACAGTGTATGCTACTATACGTACATAGGACTACACAGTACACAACACATATACACACACAAAATCAGCCCAGGATTATTCTTTTTTTAAGATATTTATTTTTGGCTTTTTTGCCTTTATTGATAGACACAGTAAGTTGACAGGAAACGGGGAGAGAGATCTGGGGGAAAACACACAGCAAAGTTCGTCGGGATCGGGACTCGAACCCGTGACACACTGGACCGCTAAGCCGACCCAAGCCATCAGCCCAGGAATTTGAATTACAGTGGCTCTGATATTTAGTATTTTCGTATGTAAAAATACAAATGTTGGTCAATCAACTAGCCTACGGACTTTTACTTGTAACAGAGTAATTCTATATTGCAGTGTTTTTTACTGTATAAGTAAAAAAAATCTGAGTACTTATTCCACCATTGCTGCATTGCATATGAAGTTGGCAGCAGAAATACCAACAAACAAACAAAAAGACAAGACCGACCGGCCCACTGGGAATATTTCCAAACATTCCGATGGCCAGTTCAGTTCGAACCTGCATGCAACTAAAAACAACATATACGTACTGTTTCTTTGCACAGGAGCACATGTGTGTGCTCGACACATGAATTACATATAGACCCCCTCACACACGGCACACAAAGAGCAATTACACACACACCCCCACGCATTTACATGCTTCATACTGTACGTACCCACACACATTGAAACACAGTATGAGCAGGTGACCGCAGGCTGCTTTACCGGTCCAACTCCTTGTAGACATCATCTTCTCCTCTGGGCTTCAAATCCTTGGCAGAGGGATGAGAGGAAAGTGGAGGTGGGGGAGTAAAGGGGGCGGGGGACGGGGGGGGGGGGGGGGAGGAGGGGTTCAGCAAGGAGGAGGAGGAGGAGGATGAAGAGGATGATGTGACAGAGAGAGCGAGAGAGAGAGAGACCCATGGTGGTGGTGAGAGCAGATTTATGTCTCTCCGGTGTGTAATGCGATTGATTTGTTAATATCACTAATGTAAGGTTGACAGTTGAGGAACGGAGGGGTTTATCTGGAGGGAGGTCTGTGACGGATGGACTGGGAGGACAGGGAGCGAGAGGAGAAGACATATCTACTGTCAGCTTAGGGAGAGAGAGAGAGGGGGGAGACCGATTGTGTGTGTGTGTGTGTGTGTGTGTGTGTGTGTGTGTGTGTGTGTGTGTGTGTGTGTGTGTGTGTGTGTGTGTGTGTGTGTGTGTGCGTGCGTGCGTGCGTGCGTGCATTTGTGTGTGTGCGCGCATGCTTGTGTTTGTTGTGTGTACACACACACACACACATGCACGCACGCACACACACACACGCACACACACGCCACTGAATCTGTGAGGGGACGCAATAACTCACCATGTAGATGGAAGCCTGAGGAGAGGTCTGCTGGGAGGGGACCAGATAGCACAGAAAAACGCTTTAATAAACAACCATTGACAGACAGGAAGTGATGGAGAGAGAGAGCGTTGCGCACGCACAAGACTTCATTTGCAAAAACAGATATCTACGTTTGTATTTATTATCCTAAATCATGTCGTGTTCGCTCCAGGGAGTGTTGTCAAACAGGCATCGGGTTGTTCTGATAAGATATCTCAATTTTCTTTACAATTTCCTAAATCATTTCTTTTATTATTGTGCACTTCGGGGAATATCAATCACGACGGGTGTTTGCATATTTATTTTAGGAATGGATTTTTTTTCCTGTTTTTGCAAATTGTTGCTGTCAGGCCTTATATGTCCAATAACTTACTTTTCAGGAAATAAAAATATATGTTTCAATGAATCCAATGTAGTTATTATTTACTCACAATGTGGCTACTGTTCATTGGGTAACTATTTATAAAAGCCAAAGACTTTCAACCTGGCATAGGCCTACCTATTTTAGGCATGTCATTATTGGCGATTATTTTATGTTTTCTTTAGCAGATCTACAAGCTTACATCACATTGTGCTGCGACATGTTGTGAGCTTATACAGTAGATCTGCTACTTTCTGCTAGTTTCACGTGACACTGTCATTCAACAAAGTATACAATAGGGGCAAATAGGCCATTCATTTATGAAGAAAATATTATAAAAGAAACAAGGTTTCTGCAGGCTGACG
>NC_136811.1:15083567-15182903 GCF_951216825.1 Electrona antarctica
TTCAACAGGAGAGAGAAAAGCTCTAGAAAAGCTCTCCAAAGAGAGCTACAGTAGACATGCTGCAGGCGGCTGCAAACAATAGCAAAGATACTCCTAAATTTATGTTACATGTCTTTACGTCATGCCGACGTGATGTCACTCATCAGGTCCTCCTGGAGATGCAAGGCAACGAGTCCTGGTAGATAGAACGGCCTGTGATGTTCAACAGTTCTCCAGCCGACACAGGGCTGACAGACACTATGCATTCTTGCGAGAATGCGTGATTCTAAGCAAGATGAGTGTTGTCAGTTTGATATCTCTGGTGAATACAACCACGGCGGCGGTATCAAGCAGCCCGGGTGATGAACAAAGCCGGCTCAACCCAAGCAGGGAACAAAGCTATCAGATCTCTCCGGCAAAATCAAAGACTGTATAGCCTGGTTCTTTCACACAGCGGGAGAGATAATATTTACTTATGTATTTGTTCCAAGTCCCGATTTGAGTGTACAGTAACTGTATATTTTACAATATGAAGCCAGGATATGGGTAGCGTGTTTCATAACCCTTGACATCTGATCTAAAGCAACAGAGAAGCCTGCAGGCAAACTGGCAAACATGACAATATAAATAGCATTCTTCTGTGCCAAAGGCCCTGCATGGAAAACAGGGAGGCAGGAAGATGCATGGAAGAACGTATAGCGGCACCGTTTGATTTGTGTTATTATTACTGGGGTTACATAAGCCAGAGCCAGAGTCAGACTACCGTATTAGCTCACTTGATGTTCTAGTCAAATCTAGTGGAAAAGAGCAGAGCTTATGAGAGCAGACTCGACAGGCGTGTTTGCATAGGCCAGGATGACATCATTCTTGCAAAATATGGCCCACAGGGGTGACCTGGGAGGCAGGTAGGAGGTGCCAGTTTCCAGGGAGACTAGGCTACAACTAATGTGTGGAGCGAGTGTACCTGCCCAGAGGAACAAGAGCTCTGCTGCAGCAACCAAATCAACCAGACAGCGTTCTGTGGAAAACACAGAGACCTAATAAAGCCTCGTTTCAGACCAAAGGATTGGGACGAGATAAAGCCGTTTTTTAAGCCAGATCTATACTTCTTTATGAGACTACTAATCTACTGTGAGCTCACTGTGAGCTCGTAGATCTGGAAGTATCTGCACGCGACACCATCATACGACTGAACATAATGAAGCTAATCATTATTAGGACCTTTGCAGAGAAATATCTCTGCGGTCTGAATTAGCTTTTACGCCTTTAGCCCTCTACTTCACTATTAAATAAGAGTGCAAAGGGGAGGTGAAAGAGGTGATGGCTCAAATGAGATCTGAGCCACGGTCAGGGAGAGAGAGGTGTCGGGGGCCAGGGTGATAACTGCAGTACATTAACGATGATCACTGTTGTACGTGCGTGACGTGTGTGTGTGTGTGTGTGTGTGTGTGTGTGTGTGTGTGTGTGTGTGTGTGTGTGTGTGTGTGTGTGTGTGTGTGTGTGTGTGTGTGTGTGTGTGTGTGTGTGTGTGTGTGTATGTGTATGTGTATGTGTGTGTGAGTGAGTGAGTGAGTGAGTGAGTGAGTGAGTGAGTGAGTGAGTGAGTGAGTGAGTGAGTGAGTGTGTGTGTGAGTGTGTGAGTATGAGGGGGGAGTCGAGGATGTTGGCTGTGGGGGGGGGGGGGGGGTGGTCTGTAAGAGAAGAGAATATTAATATGAATCCTCGTTGCCAGTCATAAAACCAATAGCCTACATCCACCCTGTCACAGTAGCCTTGGAGACCGCAGGCGTTTTGTTACTGTCACAACAACTCACAACGAACCTAAGCAACCACAACACAACACACATAACATGCTGTTAATCAGTAGTTTTCAATTTGGAATTGTCCTTGTTCACTCATAGGATTATTGAAGTGATCCAGTATGTATGTACTATGTACAGTATGTACATGTACATTCCCTGTGACAACTCACATACGGATACAACACAACATACAAACTGTTGATTCACAATCATCAGCATTCAAGAGCCAGAAACAGCACTGAAGAACCTTTCACGTTTCATTGCCACCCAGTCATTGTGTCCCAACATGTCAGTAATAGTACACCAGCTTCAATCACACTAGTACATGGATCTGGTCTACAAGATTCGCTGCACCATGATTGGTTCCCAACCGTTTTATACTGAAGTACCGAGTCTGAGAAGATATCTGGCTCTGCAAGTACCACCATAATAACTGATGTTAAAATACAGGAGCGTATACCTGCCCTTTTTGTTCCATTCCTATACTAAGACAACTCCTCTGTGTACCACCAGAGGGGGGCTCAAGTACAGACCGGGGGTACTAGTAGGCTACCAGCTAGTGGTTAAGGAACCTCTGACTACACCACTAAGATACCCATGTAGGTCTACCTGTCTATGTCCACACTCACAACACCATGAGGCAGTTCAACAAACCGCGTGCAAACTGGTTCTGTGTTGCGTCTGTGTTTCATGGCCGCCTCGATGCTTTTCCAATGGAAGTCACATGTTTTGACCAAACACTTGACTTGTGTTTGATTGCCCCCCCTCCCCCCATCAAACACAAGTGTTTGGTCAAACTACGTGACTTCCATTGGAAAAGCATTGAGGTGGCCAACACATGAAATGTGTGTATGAGGCCTAGTATCTCACTTTCTGTTTGGTCTCTTATTGGTCTACTCTGCTTGCCTGCCTGCCTGTCGGTCTGTCTGTAGCCTCGGTCCCAGGCTTACTCATCTGCCAAGAGAAAAGCCTGGTCACAACCTAAGGCAGAGACACTATCGGCGGAAGTGTCGGCCGGACAACATCCGTCAGATGCATTTCCCCCGGATACGATATTCCTTCGACCAATCATAACACTTGTTTCATACACAGAGAATGTGAACTGATTTGTATAGAGTCGACGTAATTTCCTTGAGCGGTACTTCTGCCGAAATCCCGCAACTTCCGCACAAAACAAATGATGCTGTCTACACAGCATAGGTCTTGCGCTTGGTCTGTCTGTGAGTGTGAGAAGTGCCAGTTTTTAGTGCTACCCTACCTATTTTAAATAACATCAGTCATAAATTGGTGGTACAGGGAGAGACAAATAGTATATATTATAGTGCAGGTACTCAGTCTAAAAAGGTAGAGAACCACTGCTGTCTCTCGATTTCACATCACAGTTTAGAAACCAATCCTGGGCCAGTTTTAAGGCCAGTGTTTGGTGGGGATCTTTTACGTTTAATAGCTTTGCACATATAACACCCGGTAAAAATACCTTTTTATTTTTGAGGGGCGCTAGCCCCTCCTATACACAGGTTTAATGTTTGTCTTTAGTTCAATGTTTGTTTTGTAAACGCCAATGACAATGAAGGGAAATTTTACGTCATAATGTGCCATTAACGTCATATTGTCTCTTTATTGTTAATGGCGTTTAATGTTTGTGTTGGCACCAAATCAACATGAGTTAGACTTTAAAGGAGCATTCAGTGATTTGAGTGATTTGGAGAACCACCCAGTCCGCCCCGGTAACAAAATGTACACATGCACGCTCTACAGTGGGGGGAAGTGCAACAGGCCAACAGCATGTGCACCAAGGCCCGCCCCCACTCGATCATGATTGGAGGAAGGCCCCTCTCATCCTGATTGGATGAAGGCTTTGCCACCCACCACCAAAACTGAAACTAGGGTTTTTTGACCCCAGGGGCTCACTGGGGACAGGGAGGAACTCCTTATATGGTCAGCACACTCTATAGTAGGGAGGATTATCCAGAAAAAAATAAGTGATATTTAGATTAAGTCAAATCACTGAATATACCTTTAATATACAGTATTAGCGCCCCTCACTTCACACAGGTGTGATTTTTACTCTTGAAGTAGCTCTGGTCCATAGCCTTAAGGACTTCCTTAAGTCCTTAAGGCTATGGACCAGAGCTACTCTTGAAATATACATTTCTGAACGTGTACCTTTTTTGAGTGGTGTAAACCACTCCTACAACTGGTTTTCTCATTGGCTGACGTCGCTGTGCTAGTCCAGTTGGCTTTCTCATTGGCTAAACCGCGATGCGTTGTTTCTGTGTGTGTGTGTGTGGCGCGTGCTGCGCACACCGCAAATATGTCCGGGCGGAAACAAGCGACTCAGAACACAATAGTTCCGCCTTAGAGAATTTTGGTTCCTACCTAGACAAAATCAGAGCACTTGTTTGAGCCAGAAAACCCCAGACCACAGAAAATCTACTGAATGTTAAAAGTTCAGGGTTTTTGGGTGCAGTTGAGCTCACAAAAAATAAATTACAAAAACTTTGTTTTAAATGTCACAATCCCTTTAAGATTAACAACTCGAACAATGACAAAACATACTGTTTATAACAAAGCTGATCGTTTTCCATTCTGCTACCATAATAAGCATCTTGACTGATTTCTATCTGACAGGCTCGAGGCTTAGCAACGGCTTGGCTCAGAGAGACCTTTGCTCAACTTCAGCTTTGTTTGCAAAAGGCTTGGCCTTCAGCCTTAACCTTAGTCCTGCTTCAATATAATCAACCATCTTTCCCTGTGTGAGATGCTATTGACTGATTTATTTGTGTGAGTGCGTGCGCGTGTAGGCAAGTGTTGCGTGTGCGTGAGTGTGTGTGTGCGTGCATGTGTTCATGTGTGTAATGCTGTGTGTGTAAAAACTAAAAAGGGTGCTAATGAAATACTGTAGTGAGGGCCGACCCCATGGACTGACCTGCTCTGTTCTCCGTGCCAGTTTGAACGTGTGAATTATGGTAATTGAGTGCAGTGGAGCGACGCATAAGTACCCTGACTTTCTCTCCACCCCTTCTCTCCTCCTCTCCCTCTCTCTTTTTCATCACCTCTCGTCCTCTCCTACAGCTCCCGCCTTCCCTTTCCTCTGTCGCCTGTCTGTTTCATCTGGAATGAGGTATAGTATATTTGTATGGGTGTGATTGTGGAGGGTTGGCTGATAGAACAGTAACAGTTTGAAGGCTTTGCAAATTAGGGGGACCGGGCCACGGAACACATAGCACATGATTGCGGAACATCCCTGACATTTGAGTTATTTTGTGCAGCGTGAAGCAGAATGATTGCTATTTATTACGTCCCGGTAATGGAGGAGTCTGCCTAGATGCCTACATTTTCGCATTTTCTGAACTGTGACACAGTAACAGAATGAGATTCTGTTATTAACGTAGCATTGCTGCCATTCCCGGGCCTCTTGTAATACAGAATAATGACCAGAGGGCTGTTTGCAGTGTTTGGTATACTGTGCAGCGTATTCATACATAGTACAAACCTAATTGTGTTTATTCGCTACTAACGGGCACCCATCTCTCTGTAGTCTGTAGCAGAGTGCTGTCTTCTGACCACAGCTTCCTATCACTCAAGGAATTTCACTTATATATTATATATTATATTAAAATATTTGGGTCAGGGTTCCATTCGACATCGTCTACTCAGGCTTATGTGAACAGTTTTTAAGTTGGTTGATTCAGTATTTTTTAGATATTTGATATTCATTTTAGCTGCCCCGCCCCTTCCTATACAAACCCTGTCTGGGGTGTTCACATAAGCCTGAGTGAGTATAGATGATGAAATGACTCAAACATTCTTTTTTTGAAAGTGAAATATCTTTTTTAACTGTACTCACTGTACTCTGCAATGACACTGAAAATATCTGTCTGTTTCTGCCAGTCGCTCTCGCTCTCTCTCGCTCTCTCTCTCTCTCTCTCTCTCTCTCTCTCTCTCTCTCTCTCTCTCTCTCTCTCTCTCTCGCTCTCTCTCTCTCTCTCTGTCTATCTCTCTCTCTGTCTGTCTGTCTGTCTGTCTCATGGTCCTTTTGTCACTCTGTCTCTCTCCCCTTTCTAACTCTCGTTCTCTTCCCGTCCATCTCTCTCCCCATTAGTCTTATGCTGGTGCTATCGTCGTCACTGTGCATTGTGATGAGCTCTGGGCTCCTCAGCCACCAGTGATCTATCGGGACGTCTGCGGTGAGCTCATCACCGCTAAGCGATCCATTCGACTGTCACCTCCTGGTTTGTGTGCACGCCTCACTGCTCGCCAGCAGCCAGCCAGCCACCAATGCCATAAAGCCTGAATAATTTAGTTTCGCTTGCTGGCCGGCCGGCAATGTCCTGGGGTCCTGTCTGCTTATATCATCTCACTGATGAGAGCGATGAGAGAGATATAGACGAGACTCCGTACGTATGGTATGCATTATGGATCAATTGGGGCCGGGGAAGAAATTACTTTCAGGGAAGTTTGAAAATTGGGTTCAAATGCTAAATGTAGGTATAGTGTATGACGTGTGTCTGCCACACCCGGAGTTTTATGCAGTGTTCCACTTAGTCTGGCGTAGACAGACAACTATTCCACAATCTCCGGATGCTATATAGAGTTTGGAACTACACCTCCCCAAATGCTATATAGAGTCTGGAACTACACCTCCCCAAATGCTATATAGAGTCTGGAACTACACCTCCCCAAATGCTATATAGAGTCTGGAACTACACCTCCCCAAATGCTATATAGAGTCTGGAACTACACCTCCCCAAATGCTATATAGAGTCTGGAACTACACCTCCCCAAATGCTATATAGAGTCTGGAACTACACCTCCCCAAATGCGAGCAAGGAAGCTGCCATTTGGGTTCACGAAAATATATTTTAAAATATCTTTACATTTTATTTTTTGAGGGGCGCTAGCCCCCTATGTCCAGCTTTGAGGGTCTGTGTAAACACAAATATTGAAGACAAAAGTGTGTAAACACAAACATTGAAGACAAAAGTGTGTAAACACAAACATTGAAGACAAAAGTTTGTAAACACAAACATTGAAGACAAAAGTGAGGATGCAAATTGTGATTGTCCAGAATGAGATGATGTATGCATTGTAGGATGACATATGATAAGAGCGCCCCTCACGTCACACAGGTTTAATGGATTTCCATCCATTTCTGCTAAGCAGCAAGCTACGTATATATGCTTAGATGATTTCTAAGGATAATAATACATTTGCGTGACTGTAAAGACGAAACGGAAGTGGGGAGGAGGCTTCACTTCCGCTTTATCGCTTGCTCATGATCAGAGCTTCCGTTCTCCAGACTGTATGACGGAAGCATATGAAAACTGCGAGAGGCAACAGTCTGGCAACGCAAGACTATGTCCCACTAAACATGAGGTTGTGTGGTCTAAAGACATGATACGTGTTCTCTCTCAATGTCACTATTACAAATTGTGGTACAGCTACAGTACTTGGTGAATCAAAGTGTTGTTCTAAAACACACAGCTATCCTCTTGTATACTTGTACAACATACCAAAATCATTCCATTAGGGACTGCTTCCAAACTGTGACGTTCCCGCCCGGTTCGACATGCAGCAGTACTAGTCCTGACCTTTGACCTGCTTAACAACGACATTGAAGAGCTGTGACACATGACATCTGTCAGAGGCCAGCGAATGGCGTCCCTAGACTGTAAACCAAGGGGCCTCAATGTCAGCACGCCCAGTGGAGGCAGCATGCCTGTCTGCCTGCCTGGCAGATAGCTTGACCTGAGGTTGGCTTGAATGCACAACACGACGCTTCACAGAACATCCATCCCAAACTACACACAAGAGCGCTATATGGCGCCACAGACTGTAGGTATAGTATGTCTGCCAGCATATGCTGTGTTTACTTTTCAAAAATAAGGCTCTTCAAAACGTGAATTTAGTTTTTAAATAATTCTATAAGCCTTGCAAACATCCCCAGTGTACAAGGTTTTAACATTAGTCAAAAGTGTGCTTTTACAATTCTGCTAGTGATCATTTTGTAAGAGTGTGTGCCGTTCTTTCAAACAGTGAATATTTAATAGAGCATGTCATATCCTTTGAATAAAGAACACTATAATGCAGAGCATACTGTAAGAATATTTTAAAGCACAATTTGTCATAATGGCATTGGAGAGAAAAACATGGACTCCCAATTCCCAACTCCCTAATCAACATAATACCACATAATAAAACCGAAATCACAGTAGATGGCAGTCATTGATCTATAATTTAACAAAGCAGAAAATGTGGTGTCTTGTAATTTTGGAGGTAATTCCCTGTACTGTAGCACAATTTTCATATTGTATCTTATGAAATCTAACCTATTGCCACGATGACCAATATGAATAGTTGGTGAGATGAATAGTTGGTGCTTTCATACAATGCCTTCCATCCGACTTTAACACTTATGATGCTAGGACATCCACACACACCCACACACCTATCAAATAAAACCGCGGGGTGCCTGGGACGTGTGGACATGTCTTAAGGTCTTTTTTATCGATATAAAACCATTTTTTGACAGTGGTGCTGCTAGGCAACACCTTGCTTGTCCGTCCCGGACCTGATTTGCTGCGCACGCAGCCATTCACTTCCTGGTTTACGGGCCGACAATCTTCCTTATTTACTCTGAATCTACGGCGCTGTCCATTGTTTTTGATCAGAACGCCGATGTTCTGTCCTAATTTCTGACTTCATCATGCCTCTCGTTTAGAATATTAGATGTAGTAAAGGAAGATTTCACCTCCCGGTTTTTGGGGGGGGGAAATGAAAGGCGGGGGTTTTCAGAGGAAAATCTCCCTCATATGATTGGCACTCTAGCGCCTTTATTCTGAAAAAAGGATTCCCCGGCACCCACCAGGACTGTTAAGCAGTAGCGCAGCCCTTCCCCTCAACCGCCAGTCAGATATCTGGGCTCTTATCACACATCAGCATGCCTTTTCATACCATTGGTCCCACCTCCAGGGGCCTGCGGCGCGGCGACCGCCTGCACGGCCCAGATTGTCTGCCGGTTCCTCAGCTGCAGGGTGCAGGTATAGTTCCCAGCGGCGTCGGGGCCAATGGGCAGCGCCAGGGAGGTGGTGATGACCCCCAGGCTGTGGCTGGACACGTGCAGTCTGCGGCTCAGGTTGTGATGCCTCCAGCCGGCCCGTTCCACCTGGGACCTCTCCGAGTACTGACACCACAGCTCCAGATGAGAAGGGGAGCGGATGGCCTTGACTGCAGACGCAGATAAATGGAGGAGGAGGAGGAGGTGGGAGGGAAGGGTGGGAGCATATGGGGGGGGGGGGGGGGGGGGGGGGAGAGGAAAGATGAGAGAGGAGATAAAGGACGAAACCAAGAGGATGTGCGGGAGGACGAAGGAGGAACAAAGGTATACGAGGGAGTTGAAGGAGAAAACAAATGAAAAAGAACAAGGGCGGATAGAGGGTGATGCGAGGACGGAAGGAGGGTGGGATGGCGGTGGGGCCGGGGAGGGGGGGGGGGCATGGGGGAGACAACGGGCTTTTCAGTGTAGGGTCAAAATAATATATATTCATTACGGAGATTGGCTGCTAATGTGTTGGTTGACTGTGACTGATGCTCAGAGTCTCATCAGGACGAAATGAGAATCCATCTGGGTGTAATCAAGGCCCATAGATGCAAACATAACACACGCACGCACGCACGCACGCGAGCACACACACACACACACACACACACACACACACACACACACACACACACACACACACACACACACACACACACACACGTTTCAGCCTTGATTAGAGTGATCAGTGCGGGCCACCTACAGCCTTGGTGGGAGGGCAGCAGGTATAATCATACATAATGATACTTATAATGAGGTGGGGTAAAAATATATGTGCCACATGATGTGTGTGACGGAGCATGCAGTGTGTAGGCGGGTGTGTGTGCACTGTGGTGTATAGGCATTAGGCGCAGCATGTGTGTTTGTGCATAGGCACAGTGTGTGTGTGTGTGTGTGTGTGTGTGTGTGTGTGTGTGTGTGTGTGTGTGTGTGTGTGTGTGTGTACAGTGTTTGTGTGTGTACAGTGTTTGTGTGTGTGTGTGTGTGTGTGTGTGTGTGTGTGTGTGTGTGTGTGTGTGTGTGTGTGTGTGTGTGTGTGTGTGTGTGTGTGTGTGTGTGTGTGTGTGTGTGTGTGTGTGTGTGTGTGTGTGTGTGTGAGTGAGTGAGGGATGCAGACGTGTGAAGCATGGTGACAATGACAGATCGGCTGGTCATGTCTGGGCAGCTGTGATGGATGCCAGAGGGACTGTGATTAGTAAAGCCTTCCAAGGCCGACTAGACAGGGCAAAGTGTATGTGCACTGTGTGTGTGTGTGTGTGTGTGTGTGTGTGTGTGTGTGTGTGTGTGTGTGTGTGTGTGTGTGTGTGTGTGTGTGTGTGTGTGTGTGTGTGTGTGTGTGTGTGTGTGTGTACGAGTGCGTGCATGCGTGTATGTGTATGCATGTGAATATGCTTTGTGTGTGTGGAATTAGTCAACTATAACATTTGCACGGCTCATCCATAAAAGCCACATAAATCTGATGTTCTTTTTGAAATGTATAAATGGAGAAAATGGCACAGTGACCCGCCCTCGCCTTATAGGATCAAATGACTCTGCAGTCTGCACTGCCTCAGTCTCGACTTTCCTGCCTCGATATTAAAATATTAAGAGCACTCGTCTACAAGAATACCATTAAAATGGCGCTATAATGAATATTTACCCTGGTCACATGCATGCATAGCATGGTATATGGCACAATACTTAATGAATTTGGTAGGAATGATCAACAGGCCTCCCCTTAGAGATTATTACATTTTGGGTCAAAACGGTCAAGGTTCACAACCAAGGTCAAGGTTATAACTCCATAGTCAAATGTTATGTTATGTATACAGCATCAGCATGGTTCAAAGGAGCTTTGAACCACTAAGACCTGTCCTAACTTCACTTCACACACTCCATACCTCTTTCTCATTCTCTACCTCCTTCTACAGAAGGTCCATGGGCCGGGACGGCACCATTGACATGCATGGGAGGTAAAGACTGGAACCGGAAGTTAGGTGAAATACATTTGGAGTCCATTAGAGCCGGCTGGACCAACTTGTGAACAAACACTATTTCTGAACGATTGGGACCTTTGTCATGTTAATCGGTTCAGGAATATAAAAGAAGACAGAAGAGGTTGTTTTGATGTTTTCTAATCTTTTTTTGTAATCAGCATAAACATATCGTTTCTGACTCGGCAGTATTGCAAGATTTGGTTGACATTCTGACATTTGGTTGTATTCTCACAATACTTTAGCACTTTCAGAAAATTACTCTTTAGATACCCCAATAAAATTATATCGAAAAGGAACACAGCAGAAAACAATGTGTGACATGTCTCTTTCCTAGGCTGAGTATTTTTACCATGGTCGCATTTCAGAAATAGTGAAATTTATAAGCTCGTCCAACTGGCTCTCATTGATTGCAATGCACTCCATTGAACTCCCGCCGGCAGTTTGCCACCCAGTGTAACGAATCTGCCAGCTGGAATTACTGGATAGAGAAACCGACATCCCCTTCTGCTTCAACCCCACATGCTGTACCTCCTCCTCTCGCTTCTCCTCCACCTCCTCCTCTAACTCCTCCTGCCTCCCTTTTTAGTAATTAGTCAGAACTGCAGCCTCACTCCCAATCTTCCGCCGTAGTCTGAAAACCCACCTCTTCAGACTCCACCATGGCCCGTAGCACTTGCCCTAGCCTATCCCCTTAGATAGCACATTATGTAGACTTAGATAGTATTTTAAACAGACTTATAGCTTGTTACGTAGACAGCTCTAGAATTGCACTTTATGTAGTCATAGCACTTTATAGTACACATGTATAATATATTATATAGTATAGTATGCATAGTTTACATAGATACTCCACTGTTACGTTCTTAGTTTACGCATGATTCATGATAATTACTTTTTATATATGTGATGTATGCCATGCTTTTGTTATTGCTTAATGTAAGTCGCTCTGGATTAAGAGCGTCTGCTAAATGCCTAAATTGTAAATTGTAAATTGTACCTTGTAACACACTGAGTCTGGTGGCCTGGCTGAAGACATTGTCATTGAGGAACACCTCACAGATGTACAAGCCCCCATGAATCACTTGGGGCCGGAGGTGAAAGCTGAAGCTGCCGTCCTGGTGCTTGTAGGGTGGGCCTGCCAGCTCCAGCAGCTGCCCTGCTCCCTTATCCCCCTCGTCCCTCCAGCGGTCGTACAAGTACGCCAGCTTCATGTCTTTCTGTCGCCTGTTGTCCGGGGGCTGCCAGTATAGGCGGACGTAGTCGCCCTTGACGGTGGGGCAGGACAGGGAGAAGGAGGATCCGGCCAGGGTGGCGGTGGAGATCTGAGGAACTGTTGGAAAAAGAAATAACAAATTAAATGCCTTTTATCACGATGATGGGGGTGGGGGTGGGGGGGACTCATGCTGTGTTCACACGGGCAGACGCAAAGCTACACGGTAGCTGTTGTAGCTTTTGCAGCAGCTACAAGCGTCGGATTTGCTTCGTATAGCTTCACGTTCACGGCTTCCATTGACAATGAATGGTAGACTGCGTCGTTGCGTCTGCCTGCGTGAACGCAACATTAGATTGAATTATGTGATAAGAAAGCGTGCACGTATAGGGTATAGAGAAAACTAGAAAAAGTGCCCCTCGGGGCACAGGTCTCCACCAGGGCAGGTTAGGTTGTGGCCTCCTGGTGGCTCTATAATAGGTCAATGTGAAAAGGGTGCCATTTCTTCTTACGCCTTGGATGGTAATTGGATGATTTGAGACATTTTGTTCCAAAAATGTGATTTGCAAAAATCCACCTGTTGGTGGCGCTATAACAGGCCAATGTGAAAAGGGTGGGATATATTCCTCAGCCTAGCAGGAAAGTCTGTGAAAGATTTCACGTAAATTGCACGCTGCGTTCATGATTTGAGGCTTTTTGTTAAAAACGGGTCAATCCTGCAAACTTTGAAAGCCAATGTTAGCCAATTTGGATGGAGTATGAAATATCAGACAGATTCATCTTGAACACATGACTATAGAGATCTGGAGGAGTAATATCCAAAAATGTGTTTTTCAAAAGTCGGCCTCCTGGTGGTGCTATAACAGGCCGTTCTGGAAAATTTGGGGCAGAGGTGTGTGTGCAACATTTGGCATCGAACGGGTTAACGGTGCCGGAGCTGTACACAGACGGATGGACGGACGGACACACACACGGACGGACACACACGGACAGAGTGCAAAACATACTCTCTCCCCATGCCTTCGGCCTGGTGGAGACAATGAAAGAGCAGGAAGGTCAAGGTTACAATCAAGGTCAGGGCCATATTCACAGCAATATTTACAGTAATAGTTGTGTAATGTTCACTGGTATGGAACACAACATTAATTAGTAGCATTGTGGTAACACCTGGGAAGAGAAATGAATCAACTATGCCAATATGGCTGCCCCGTGATAACGGCCTATTTGTACAGTTTCGGGCTATTGCTGTTCTATCACGGCCCATTTTCTGATTGGCATTGGCTCATTAGACACATCTGCTACACACACTCTCCCTGTTGATCAATCAGGCAGACGTGCTGTTGTCAGTCACTTGCTGTGAGTGTGAACTTATTCTGCCCATTTTTCTGGTGTGGCTGCTACAGAGCGGCAGCCTAACTGCAGAAAAACAAAGACAGTCTATCTGCAGCCGTCCACGAGGAAGGCCAGGCTGTCACCTTGAATTTGGATCTATCTTTGTTGCTGTAATGAGTTTTATAACTATTCTTGCCATTTCCCTGCCTCTGTACGCTATGTGCACATTTTCTAATCACAGAATTCAGAATCTAATCTAACTTATCCGTCTAAGACAAGTGGCCCCAAGACTTCAAAACCTTTCATCTCTATCTCAGTGGATCAGATTCAGATTTTGGGTAGTTCAAAGAACTGGATTGGGACCACTTTGACAGAATACAATTATCTCTGAATCTTATCTGTGAATAAGAAATTTGATTAATCAAATAATATCTTTAACACCCAAAATAAAAATCTGAAAGTTTCGAACTTTTGGGCCCAGCTGGTCACCAGTTCGCCATATTCTTGAGACTGAATCTGCAGTCCAGAAAGCTGAATTTATTTCAGCCTACGCTTAGCTCCCTCCAATCTTTCAATTTCTTGCATATTTCTGCAGCCTCTTGGGTTGAGCTAGTCGTACAGGTTTAATTATAGCTCCCAAGTGTAATGTCTGTGTTCCTAATCTTTCTCATCTTTCATATTCCACATTCGAATTTCATGCGGTCTCAATTACACACCCTATCCCTCTTTTAATCATTGTGTTCTATTGTCCCCCAGGTCCACTTGGGGATGGCACTCCTCTCCTTCAGCCTACCCGCAGACAAGTATCTTAATGTTACTTCTCTTCTGTCCTCGTGTGACCTCTCCTTATCTCCCTTTCCCCGAACAGATAGAGCTGGTAAAGCATTGGACTTGGTGTTATAGAGCCTGCTCTGCCTATAATAGTCCCCTCCATGTCTGTTAACCTCCCAGGATTTTCCACGTCTTGCTGCAGCCTGCACCCAGTACAAAACACTGGTGATGCAGGCCCACAACAAAGCAACGAAGGGCATGGCACCCTTTACCTTCAGCATAACATCCAACCCCACACCACTTACAGCTCACTTGGACCAGCTAATACAGGATTCTTTGTTTTTAAATCCTTAAATGGCTAACTTGTCTGTATTTCTATAGCGTCCTGTGGTAATTATTATTTTCAATGTACTGAATCTATCATTCAGTACAGTTCACCAAAATGTTTCATTCAAATGATGGGTTCACCAGTTCATTCATTGCTTGGCTGGAGCTCTATAGCTGCCTTCGTTGTGCAACTGAAACACAGACTCACTGACTGTGTGGATCAATCAGCGCAACATGTTCAGCCCTCAGGCTATGGGATCGAATCTCCAGGGACTCAAGTTGTGTTGCACACTCGACATGTGCCTCATATTTCAATACTTTAAATAAATATGTTTATTTAATTGAAGAACGGCCCAAACTACACAGTTTACAGTGCGGACCGGGTTTGTTTATCTCTAGTGATTGGTTAGGGAAAATCAAATTCCCTTTCCATTGGAAATATAAAGGAGAGGAAAGGTCACTCTTCGGTCTCTCTAGGCTATCTGCAATCTCCTCCTTTCCCCCCAGTATTTCATCTGTGTTTGACTGTCTCTGACCTCTCTCCTCCAAGTCAACATGCCTATGTCCACCAGTTACTTGATCTGAAACCCTCAGAGCTGAGCAAACCTAGATACATCATTCGCCGAATCGCAGCTGCAGTTCATTGGAGCGACATGTAATCTTATGCATATTGAACTCAAATATGGCAGAGGCACGACCGTAGAGTATTAAAAGGATAGAGACTGAACCGGAGCGATAGCCCCGCCCCCCGCTATTATTTTTAGTAGAAACAAAATTTGGTGCCCAAGGTGCCAAGGTGGGGAACTTGTGAACTCAATACTGCCACCATCTGGCGGAGTCAGGTTAGGTGAAATCAGCCCTCAGCTATTCCTTCAAGAAATTCTGTGAGGGGATTCCCATTTCCTCCCCTTACTGGGCAGGGCTTTTCTTACCCCTCCCCTAGTGGGCGGGGTTTTTCCTTTTCTTTTACATGAGTTGGGCGTGTTAGCATCTAATAGACTCTGGAAAAGCATTCCAGCAGCCAGCTCGTAGCATGGCTTGTTAGGCAATAGACTTTCAATCCATCCATTTTTTTGCGGATAAAGTAAAGTTTGCTTTGGTACGACATGTGTTGCGTCTTGCTTGCGGTCAGGGTTAGGTTTGAGGTTTCTGGTAGGGTTTATAGTAATGTCCGACATACAGTACATGTTCACCCATGGCTTTCTGTGGTGCCATTCAAAGTGACTACTGGGTTGGGCTTGCTTGATGCTAGATCCAACCCCTTGTATTTCTTACAGCTGAGGGCTGAAAACACCCGCGTGCGATTAAGTCTGGCCCCTCTCAATTGTGGGAGGACTTCATGGCCGAAGTGGTGACGACTCACGAGCCAACCAGATTCGTCTGGAACCAGGCTATAACCAACCAGGGCCCAGTATGCAAATATGGGGTGGGACATTGCAGAAAGAAAATCTAATATTGAGAGGGATGAGACTAATATCCATGCAGTGATATAAGTATCGCTACGCAAGGCTAATGAGCTTGTTTTTTTATTGTGAAAATGTGTGCAAATCTTATCATTATACATAATACATACATATCATTTTGGGGGTCCTTGAGGAGAAAAGGTGTGAGCACCACTGATATAGCAACAAACGTTTTTCAGACTGTATAGGATTTAGAATCCGCTTCAGGTCTTAATGGGTTAAGACTCGACCTAATAAAACCCATAGCAGGCGTTCCTTGTATTACTTCTCATTGCCTACTTTTTGATAGATGCTAGTTATATTCTGCAGATGCGTGTTGGTTACTTGTTCACAATCACATGTCTTTTATTTTGATATGTAGACAGATGTGTAGACAGATGCTACTCTAGGTTTGATGTTGACCTGGTATCCTAGTTTCTTTGTAGCACCTAATTGTTTTCTTTGCACTCTATTTTATTTGTTGACTAGGGTTCATGCCATTTACTCCGATCTTGCGCTTACATAATTGACTCTGGATAAGAGCATGTGCTAAATCTTAATAACTGAATATCAAATATTTTGGTGGGTGGAAAAATTGAAAAACTGCTGCTGCAACTGTAGATGTCACTCAACCCTATAATGTCAGCTTATGCAATGCAAGAGCCAACATTCAGAATCAGGGCATCTGGAACGATTCCAAAAATAATACTTCACAGTAACAAAACTTTTGTTGTTGTCGGGGAGAAGAATAGAGTTGCTGTCTGCAAAACAACAAGATTTCGCCCCCACAACGAGAGTTATAGGTGGATGCTTTGCATGCTGGTCCTGAAATCTAAATGTGTATTAAAATATGTTAAAATATGCTACCGTTGAGGCTTGAGAACTTGAGATCCAAAATGTGGGTCACAAGTTGTGACTCGACTTGACCTGAACACAGAAAGTGGAACTTATGTGAAGGTTAAGACTTGAGAAACCAACGTATAACTTGGATGACATTGACTTATTACTCTCAACTCGGGAGAAAGTGTCAGTGAAGAGAGGAAGGACAAAGGAATGCTGAGATGTGGGTGAGTGAGAACACATAAAGGAGTGAGATAAACTGGTGAGAAGTACAGTAAAAGGAGAGAGTGAGAGGGGACAGGCCAGAGGGAGATTAGTAAACATGATGGAGGAGATGCTCTGGAAAAGAGGATTGGTATAAGCGAGAAGAGGAATGAGATGGAGGCCAAATGGAAGAGGATGAATGTATAGTGTGAGGTGGTATGGAGACAGAGAGAGAGAGAGAGAGAGAGAGAGAGAGAGAGAGAGAGAGAGAGAGAGAGAGTAAACGGAACAACAAGAGTGAAGGGAGATGGAGGGTGAGAGGGTGGTTGACGGCAACAATGGAGGATTATGTTCTTATGTTCTGAGAAGCTCTTCCCTCAGTTTGTGTTTTGCATTCTGCTCTGCTGCTGACAGCGCGCTGCTGACTCCAGGCATTGGAGAGCGCTTGTTGTTGTGTTCCATAAGTCACTCACCGTGCGTTATGTTACTGAAAGAGGCCACCTTGGCAGCTGTGGAGAGATGGAAAAAGCAAAGTAAAGTAAATTCAAAAAGCGGAAGTGATCAATAATACATGAATACAGCAGGCAAATACAAAATCCAATTGAGGGGCAAGTTGGGTATAGTGGTTGGAATTTTAGTGAAGAACTTACAGCTCAGACTTCCGGGAAAAGTGGTCTGTAAATGTGACTACTTTGAAGAAGCATTGCTTAAATAAGTAATGCCATGCCAGTCGGTCGCCTCTGGCACCGCTGGTGCCCGTCTCACCGCCGATGGCCGCAATAACAAACTGCCTTTTTGTTTCGCAACCCTTTTTCTTTCTCTCCCTCCATGCTGTCCTCTGTTCTCTCTCTCTCTCTCTCTTTTTTTAATGTTTTTTTTTGTGGCTTTCACCTTTATTTTATATATTTTTATGGAGGGACAGACAGTAGGCTGACAGGAAATGGGGAGAGAGATGGTGGAGTGACATGCAGTAAAGGCCGTCGGGATCGGGAGTCGAACCCGCGACACACTGCCAGACTGGATTGCCAGCCACGGTGCCTGGACCACTGAGCCACGGCCCAGGCCCTCTCTCCACTTTCTTCCCTAATAAGAGAGTGGCTATAGTCCAGTGTGCTTTGTTTTTTTGTTTCTTTACTGAGTCAATTAGATACTGTAGAAAGCTGAGAGGAAAATTAACCATTGACACAATATACTCCCTTCTACCCTCACCTCATTCTTTTCTGCTTATTAGACAATAACGTGATGTCCAGGGACCCGCAGGGGTCCTTCATTGGGACCATTTGGTTTATATCAGGGATGTCAAACTCAAATACACAGTGGGCCAAAATAAAGAAATCGGTCGAGGTCGAGGGCCGGACTGTGTTTCAACACACGGGCACCGCGGTCATGAGGACATCCCAGGCAAACAGCAAAAAAGTAAATGCATTTAAAACTGAAAATGCATTATTATTAAGCTCAGTTTCCTGTTCTATGATCCTCACCAAGCACTGCTTTCATAGTATGTGATATGTGCCAATATTGGCGGACTTGTAGTATTATGGTGGTCCGTGCAGTATACCAGAGGGCCAGTTCTAATACTAATTAAATATCATTCCGCGGGCCAAAGATAATTCACTCACAGGCCTGATTTGGCCCCCGGGCCTTGAGTTTGACATATATGGTTTATATTGTTATACACTCTGGAGGTTAAATAAAAAGGTCTGCTAAAAAAGGTCTGCTCTGCATGTTAAACTGTGGGTCTGCAGTAGAGAGAGGCAGAATGAGGGGTGGGACATGAGACACATGGCAGGAATCACATTATAAACCTTGCCCCCCCCCCCCCCCCCCTCCCCCCCGACAGGCCCATCTTACTGTCCACGGTGACGTCCACATTGAAGGCGAAGAGAGGGGTGCTGCTGTTGCCATTTGGGTGAACCATACAGGTGTAGGCCCCACTATCTGCAGGCTGGAACTGTGGCCGCTTGGCCACGACGCCCGAGTTCCTCATGGTCTCTGACCTCATGGGCCGGCCGCCAGGCGCCGCCCAGGTGATCCTGGTGTAGGCGAAGCCGGGGCTGACGTCTGCGATCAGCCGCAGAATGCTGTTCTGAAGGACGGGTGGCCTCGGCACAATGGTGACTGGAGATGGGTGGATTGGATTGGATTGGGGGGAGGGAGTGGATGGTGGCGTGATACGAAGCACAAAGATAGATGTTTTTAATATGCATTTACTTATCGCATGGATGACATGTGCATAATGATGCTGAGGATGTGATTTGACACGCATCGCAGAGTGATTAAGAAGTGCTTAAGTAAAGTACAGAATGGTAGCAAAAACATGAGACATTTATGCAAGGGCTAAATGCATAAAGCATACACATTTAAAGAGGTTTACAGAGGAAGAAGAATGTGCTGTTTGTCATGTATTAAACTGAAGAACGGCGCAAGATATGAACACACTGTAAAGACGGGTTCCTCACAGGGGATTTGTGGTGTAAAGTCCTAATATTTGTTGTGTTAATACAATATTATGTTGACTTATTGAAAAGGTTTTTGCACTCGCAGTATGCAGCCTATGTGTATATTGTGGCGTTCAGCACACAAAGCATGGCCTTGGGCCACAACAGAAGACAGCTAGGAGGAGTGTGGGAGGGCCAATAGCATTATGCCCTGCTGTGGCAGAACTGTAGAGAGCACATGCAGGTGAGCAGCATCAGCAAATAAGATGACCTTGAGGCCGACTACTCTGCTCCCTCAACAAAGATGAAGCTGGCTGTTAAGTGATAATAATACAAAGAATACAAAATAGTACACATAAAAATGAAGCGTCCATGGGCAATCTCAATCCGACCTGTGATGAACTCAAAGCCAAGGTATACACAAAATGACCCCCCCCCCCCCCCCCCCCCCCGCCCCCCCAAAGCACATTACGTCAATGCTGCATTTTGTTCATTTAACAATAACAGAATTTGTTTAACTTGTTTTGAGACAAATCAATTCTATTACAGTTATTATTAATTCATATTTACCATTTGAGTATAGTTTGCTTTGAGTCCACATTTATGCAATGTATTACATCAGACAGACACCTATGTTGTGGTGTATGAAGGCAATAAATATTCATATTTCATTGTAACCTCAGAGTACATCAGAGCTGTAAAAATCCATATTTTGTACCAGAAGGTTATTGGACTGTGATTCAAGGACCCTAGCCTTCTGGCCTCGCATATTGTAAAGCAATCTGACATGTTTACCAAATGCAAACCGTTACATAATTCAGCACCACAGCAGGTGTTTCAAGTTTCAATTCAATTCTCCAAGTTGTGGCCCCTTGCTCACTGTATCGAAGACATTATGGCCAATGCCATCTGGAAAGAAATGTTTCTGCCCCTGCTCTAAGGGGACAAGACACGCTAATCATGCCAGGAAAATGTCATCACAGCATGAACAGAGCGAACGGACCCCCTCGCTGTCAGGGTTGGGCATTCAGGCCTGTCTTGGTGTACTTGCATGCACTTGCATGCACTTCACTCGCCTACTGTACATGTTGAGAATGGGGACTGCCTAAAGTGCCCATAGATCCGAAGTCCCGTTCTTCCGAACATGCGGAAAGGTTGGCGAACATGTGCTGCTGGTTGGTAGTGAAGTATGACTCATCTGACCCTATCATGGCCTATAGTTCTTTCACCACTGAATTCTCAATTGTGCATTCATCTTTTTAATGAGGGGTTTATTCATTGTAACCCAACTATAACATAGTTATATATTTATTTATTTGCTCTCAACGGACGGTTCTCGCTGACAGTCTTGATGACGTCTTTCATTGACATTCACAGTCACCTGCGGAAGAGTTCTTCTCTTCTGTTTGTCCTTATACTGTGCTAATGTATAGTCTGCGGTCATCGAATGTGCACTTTCAAACGCAATTAGTTTCCCTATTTACTGATGTCTGAATGCGGACAGCTCCTATTGAATCATTAGCCAGTTGAGCAGTGTTTATGTGACTGAAGCTTCTGCCATCCGTGCCCCAATAATGAACCCTCTTTCATAGTCGATTAGATTTTGTACTAACTCTTGGCATCCTACTATAAATGCGCCACGTCTCTGTCTGCGTGTGTGCGTGTGTGTGCGTACGTGTGTGTATGGTTGTAATGCACGTAACTCGAGAAACGTTCGCCCCACCGACTTCACATTCGACACACACGTTCCACACCCCCGCATGGAGTGCAGTGCCCGGACTCGAGTCGGTCGGACCCATGGTTGTCCACAAACACCACAAAAGGCTCTGGTCAGGCTCTGCCAGTGGGCCCTCGCCTGTGCAATTTCCAGCCTCTGCCTCAGCCAATTGATTGCCATAGCAACCCCACACCTGCCAATTGATTACTTAACCAGTCCACTTTTCACAGTCAGTTTGCACTCTTTAGACACAGGGGGCAGTATTATGCGTGTCTTAAGTACCAGGTCTTATTACTTAACTTAAGACCTGGAGGCGTGGTCAATGCTGTTTGGACACTCAGAATAGCCAAATGGCATTGATCACGCCTCCAGGTCTTAAGTTAAGTAATAAGACCTGGTACTTAAGACGCATAATACTGCCCAGGCAGACAGACAGATACAGAGATCTCCATGTGGGACACAGACAGACAGTTTAAATGGGTGCTATGACAATGGGTATTGCATACTACAGAGATCGATAGTTAAAACGGGTGCTATCATAAGTTGACAACGGGTATTATTAGGTTCCCAAGTTGCATCGTTCTCAAGTAGGCCGGTGGCCGACGGGCACGTACAGGTCTAGTCTATCTGAAATTGAGGTCATATTGAGGTCTATACGTTCCACATAGCCTGATGTGATGTTTAATTGAGTAACACTATAAACCTGATATGTCAATAGAGACAAAAGGACGATCTACAAGCTCACAACGTATTGCATCAATCATGATGTGTTGTATTTTACCTGTAAGCACAGCCAACAGTATGATCCTCTCCGTCACTTTCCTTTCCTGCCGTTTGATCAAGCATGAGTAGAGTCCTCCGTCCACCCTTTCAGGAAGGAAGAACAGAGAGAAGTTCCCAGTGTCTTGAAAGTTGCTGTCCGTCAACCTCATGGACGCCTTGGAGGCTCCGCCAGAAAACTCCTTCCTCTCGTTGGCTGAGAGGACCAGCTTCCACTTGCTGTCGCCGGGCGACTTCATTTTCCAGTTAATGGTCACGGCGCCCCTCGCCGCCCCGTCCACGCATGTCAGGGTAGCCGGTCTGCCCACAGTTGTCACCACGACATCGTCCCAGTTGTCTGAGGGCAGGAATGAAGGAAAACACATTGGCCTTTTACCAAAGCAACTCAAGGGAAAACCATGAGGAGTGCATATCTTTGGTCTGACGTACTAACAGTCACTCTGCTCTGCATGTTTTGGCTGAGTCAGACGAGCTAGGTCAACCTTATGACTGAACCCTTAAAGCCAATCGATAGTATCAATCGACCAACGGCGTGCAAGGGCGGAATAACAATCACTAAAGAAAAAGGTTAACGCATGGGCCTCTCCTTGACTCACAAAGAGGTACATTTCTATTGACTGAGACGTTGGGATCCATGTTCATATGACTCTGAGATCATGTTAAAACTCTAAGAAGAGCATACCTATTTAGTATTTACACACACCTCCACAGTGGATGCAGGGCCAATAAGGCAATCATGGAAAGAGGTAGAGCCCGCACACCATTCTTATATTGGAATTACTTTATTATATTTAAAGACTCTAAGAAGAGCCACAGGAGGAGAGTAGAATACTGTGCCAGATGGAACATCCAAGAGGCAAAACTGTAAAAAAATATATAAATAAAATAACCAACAAAGAATCTTCCTCAGAGACTTCCTTCTACAACTACCAACAAACACTCCATACCTGTAACGGATGCACCCAAGAGAGAGGACAGTAACACCAAGGAAGCAGCCAGGATGAAACAAAGAAAGACAAACTCCATGATGCACCACACACTGTGTGTCTCTCTCTCTCTCTCTCTCTCTCTCTCTCTCTCTTTGCACCAGACTTCTTTCTCCCACTCCCACAATGTATCCAGTCCTGTTCAGGGTATAATGAGAAAACATGCCTTCAGAACCAACATAAGTGACAGTCCGGGCAGGGCCTGGTCATGTGTCCTTCCGCTGAACGGGATATGACATGAGTAATATTGGGATAATCAACAGGAAGGGGACTGTCACTATTCTCATTTAAGGCTTGTGTTTGTGCGTGATAAACTGATGGATGAAGTTGCCCTGCCGCATGTGTGTGTGCGTGCGTGCGTGCGTGCGTGCGTGCGTGCGTGCGTGCGTGCGTGATTATCTATGTGTCGCCCAATGATTGTGTGTTTGCCCTACGGCTAATCTTGCAAACCAGTACCCCGACCAGCGTCAAAGTTGTTGTGCATGTTTACAGCAGGCCAAGGAAGTCAATTCTCTGAGTTGTTCAAATCCATTAACAACTATATATTTGTGTGTGAAGTTATAATCAGAGCCATAATCCCTATGGGCTATGGCCAATCTGGAGTGGTACTTAGGTACTTGGATTGTTACTTTTCTATTTACATTTATTTAACCAGGGGAGGTTGTGCTCTTTTTCAGTAAAAACCGAGCAGCTCCCCTTGATCAGTTTGGGGTTTCAGTACCTTGCTCAAGGGCACTTCAGTGTTGGGGGTGGGATAAGTGATGGCCATTTAGGGAGTGCAACAAACTATACAACCCAGATTCGGCACAAACAAGGGACTAAATTATTTTCGCTCCTATGGCAACAAAATGTGGAATTTGCATGTCATTAAGACATGCAAATCCCTTGACTCCTTCAAAACCGCTCTCAAAGGGCACCTAAGGACAGCTGCAATTCGAAACTGGCCCCCGTAAAATCTGAATCCCCCCCCACCGCCCACCCCTTTTTCCCCCTCACTGTATATGTTTCTTTTCCCTTTTTCCCTCCTTTATGATGAATTCCTGTTCTGTTCTTTGACTATAGAAGTGTCTATTTGTACGTCTCTAAATGTTTTGATGAATTGAACAAGGTGGACCCTCTTGTAAACAAGTGTAATGCTTAATTGGGTCGTCCACTCACAGTTAACAGTCTTTGTATTGAGTTTGTGCTTGAAATGTACTGTAATTCTGCAAACTGTTAATAAATATTTCAATCAATCAATCAATCAATCAATTCACTTCCCCACCCAGATTTTTCCCCACCTTTCTGTCACGAATGTGTTCTTGATAACCTACCACTGCCCACATGGTCCCATGTTGAATCTCTGTACCCCCAAAACAAGAGCTGTGTCCGTGTCCTCGGTAGGAAGTTGGACTTGTTCTCTGGGGGCCTCTACCAGGGCTGTGTATTGTCACATTTCCTGTCTGTCTGCGATGTTCATGGACATGAACAAGAGGGTTTACATTTTGCTGAGCTGAGGACTGGTCTGTGACCAATGATGCTTTCACTGGATCAGTTGGCAGCCGACTGTGAAGCGGCTGGGATGAGGATCAGCATCTCTAAATCTGAGGCCATGCTTCTCAGAAGGAAACCGGTGGATGGTCCAATCCAGGTAACTGGAATGAGTACTTACTTACGCCAAGAGAAGGAATTCAATTCAGGTATCTTAGGGTCTTGCTTAGAAAAGAGCCAGTTGACATCGTTTTGGGTATAAGGATGGATGCCTCTTGGAACTGCTAAATATGCAACCTGACTCCAGATGGATGGATGGATGATAATATGACACACCATGCAGGTAACTTGCTATACCAGGTTACCTGGTATACCTGGTATTATTAGTAATACTGTATTATTGTATTATGTATTATTATTACTGTATTATTAGAAATACTGTGCGGAAACTTGTGACCCTCACATGCAGTTTGACAAAAGACCATCTAGGAGAATGTGTAGCTGTCATGTATTCACGTGAGTATCACACAATGTATGTGAATAGAGGCTGAAAAGGGGAAACAAAGAATCTCATATAACGAAGGCAAAGAGCAAGGGCAAGTGGGCAACTTGGCAAGAGATGAAAAATAAGGCGGAAAATGAAGAGTTTGGGTTGGTGTGGGAGTACCGCAACCCCTAGGCTACATGTCCTTACATCCCATAAATGTCTTTAATTAAGATAAAGGTATTATCGGCTCCTCTGAGCACTATTATAGATTGCTCCATAATTACCACTGAGTGATCGGGGGCGGCGGAGAGAGGGAGAAATAGGGAGCTAGAGATAGAGAGCTAGAGACATCCTGTGAGGTGCTGTATTGTAGGTGTCTGAAGACAGAGGAAGAGTGGATTAGGGAGAATGGAAATCAGGGGAGTGGGGGAGAGAGAGGGAGAGATTGAGACAGGTAGACGTGAGTAGGGTGAGGCACGGAATGAGGGGTAAACTTCAGAGGTACACAAGGTAGTGAGAGAGCTAGAGCTGGAAGAATGAGAGCGGGAAAGGGAGAGGAGAGAGAGAGAGAGAGAGAGAGAGAGAGAGAGAGAGAGAGAGAGAGAGATCAAAGCAAGGAAGCAGACAAAATAACTTCAAAGGATTCCTATGGTATGTGTGACACATGGAGTGGATTTGAACCCTTGGCCCGCTCCTCTAAATGGCTAAATAATCACCATAAGCTCTCGCTCCGTCTAATGAATCCAACCACCAATTGCTCCAATATCAGTTAACTGCGAGCTCCATTATCACTGCCTCAGACACCCCTCAGGATGGAGGCTTACAATGGATGGAAGAATGCTGCATGGGAGTGAGTGAAGGACAAACGAACAAAGGGAAATCGAGTGACACCGGGATAGAAGTGTGCATTGATAGGGTACAGAAAGAGGGAGAGTAGGTATATGAGGATAGAAGTGTGCATTGATAGGGTACAGAAAGAGGGAGAGTAGGTATATGAGGATAGAAGTGTGCATGGATAGGGTACAGAAAGAGGGAGAGTAGGTATATGAGGATAGAAGTGTGCATGGATAGGGTACAGAAAGAGGGAGAGTAGGTATATGAGGATAGAAGTGTGCATGGATAGGGTACAGAAAGAGGGAGAGTAGGTATATGAGGATAGAAGTGTGCATTGATAGGGTACAGAAAGAGGGAGAGAAGGTATATGAGGATAGAAGTGTGCATGGATAGGGTACAGAAAGAGGGAGAGTAGGTATATGAGGATAGAAGTGTGCATGGATAGGGTAAAGAAATAGGGAGAGAAGGTATGGTGTGGAGGAGGGGTGAGGGAGGAGGATGAGGAGAGAGGTGAAGAGAGAGGTGAAGATTGGCAAGGGTGGTAGTAGCTATGAGAGGCTTTTGTATGGGATGAGGAGAGAATAAAATGGAGAGTAGGCTATATATATACTCACGAGAACATACACACTTAATTACTTTAACAGCATTTTCAAAAGTCAAATTACTTTGTCTTTTCCAATTACCACTTTTACCACCACAATTTGCACTTTATTTGCAACAGGATTTAGTTACAATCAGCATGTGGTGCATGTAGTGCCTGCAATGGTGTTAACACATCACAACTAAGCCCATATGTCCCCGCCACTGACACACACAGACACGCAACTTGAGCTTTATAAAGTAGATGATAATCATATTAGGCCTACTGATAAAAGACAAAATGTTCAATGAATTTGGATTTGGATTTTCCAGCCTATCTCTGGGTACGCAAGTATATTCGTTATTTGTGTTATTTTATTTTGTTGTATGGGGGAATGCATTGCTGGGGTTTGTGTTATTGAGTTGTGTTCATTTATTTACACTATTTGCTGAGAAACCATGACCGATGGGTCAGTTACAGGGAGCACCCCTCCCCTTTGTGATGGTACTTTACACCCCCACAAATATATGTTTTTATTGTGTTTTTATTGTGATTGTGTTCTTTGTCAATTAATTGACAAAGAACACAATTGACCGAATCTCCCGGCTGCAGTTTGCCTCTCAGTGCGATGAATCTCCCGGCTGGAATGGCTGGATAGCGAAAATGACGTAGGTGACTGTACCTTGGTTCTGGCATCTTATTATCGCCGATTCATAGGTTTTTTTTTGATTGATTGAAATATTTATTAACAGTTTGCAGAATTACAGTACATTTCAAGTACAAACTCAATACAAAGGCTGTTAACTGTGAGTGGACGACCCAATTAAGCATTACACTTGTTTACAAGAGGGTTCGATCACAAGGCCCTTACACTGGCTGACGCATAAAGGATGGGGGGAATGCATTGCTGGGGTTTGTGTTATTGAGTTGTGTTCATTTATTTACACTATTTGCTGAGAAACCATGACCGATGGGTCAGTTACAGGGAGCACCCCTCCCCTTTGTGATGGTACTTTACACCCCCACAAATATATGTTTTTATTGTGTTTTTATTGTGATTGTGTTCTTTGTCAATTAATTGACAAAGAACACAATTGACCGAATCTCCCGGCTGCAGTTTGCCTCTCAGTGCGATGAATCTCCCGGCTGGAATGGCTGGATAGCGAAAATGACGTAGGTGACTGTACCTTGGTTCTGGCATCTTATTATCGCCGATTCATAGGTTTTTTTTTGATTGATTGAAATATTTATTAACAGTTTGCAGAATTACAGTACATTTCAAGTACAAACTCAATACAAAGGCTGTTAACTGTGAGTGGACGACCCAATTAAGCATTACACTTGTTTACAAGAGGGTTCGATCACAAGGCCCTTACACTGGCTGACGCATAAAGGATGGGTTTTCAAGGCATGTTCATCAGTTGTGGGAGACACTCACCGGAACCTCAATCCTGGCATATCCTAACTCCTCGAATGACTGTTCATCATGGAAACAGATGCCCAAAACTTCTCTCCCCGCAAGAGGGAGAGAAGTTATATGAGGATAGAAGTGTGCATGGATAGGGTACAGAAAGAGGGAGAGACGGTATGGTGTGGAGGAGGGGTGAGGGAGGAGGATGAGGAGAGAAGTGAAGATTGGCAAGGGTGGTAGTAGCTATGAGAGGCTTTTGTATGGGATGAGGAGAGAATAAAATGGAGAGTAGGCTATATATATCCTCACGAGAACATACACATAAAACACACTTAATTACTTTAACAGCATTTTCACAAGTCAAATTATTTTGTTGTCTTTTCCAATTACCACTTTTACCACCACAATTTGCACTTTTTACAATTGCAAATTGGATTTAGTTACAACCAGCATGTGGTGCATGTAGTGCCTGCAATGGTGTCAACACATCACAACTAAGCCCATATGTCCCGCCACTGACACACACAGACACGCAACTTGAGCTTTATAAAGTAGATGATGATCATATTAGGCCTACTGATAAAAGACAAAATGTTCAATGAATTTGGTCAAGTCATTGGACTAATTCATAATGCATTAGACAGCAGAAGGATTTTCCAGCCTATCTCTGGGTACGCAAGTATATTCGTTATTTGTGTTATTTTATTTTGTTGTATGGGGGGAATGCATTGCTGGGGTTTATGTTGAGTTGTGTTCATTTATTTACACTATTTGCTGAGAAACCATGACCGATGGGTCAGTTACAGGGAGCACCCCTCCCCTTTGTGATGGTGCTTTACACCCCCACAAATATATGTTTTTATACTTTTTATGTTGTCATCGTACTTTGATTCCATCTGTCATTACGTTGATGTCATAAGTGGGATGTCGTCGATCAATGAAACCATGCACTGCTACCCTCCAGCGTCTTGCATTGGCCAGCCTCTCGGCTGGGGAAGAGGCCAAGAAAGAGAGCTGGTTGTTTGCTCACACGCACGCACGCACGCACGCACGCACGCACGCACGCACGCACGCACGCACGCACGCACGCACGCACGCACGCACGCACGCACGCACGCACGCACGCACACACACACACACACACACACAGGGGATTTTGTGGGATCCCTGGCCAGCTTGTGGGAAGTGTTTGAGGCCATTCACCAGGCAGGCCTCCCATATCCACCTGGACACATGCACCAACAGGACATGTGGGACCAGTGCACATGTACCTGTCTTTATTTATTTATTTATTTATTGGATATTGGGCTTTTTTACCTTTATTGAAAGTACACGGCGGAGATAGACAGGAAACTGGGAGAGAGAGAGAGAGACGGGGAGTGACGTACGGCAAAGGTCGTCGGGCGCAGGACTCGAACCCACAACATGCTGTCAGACTGCAATTGGCCTATACTGTATGTGGTATGCGCCCTAACCGCTAGGCCAGTTGCGCCTCCTCATGTACCTGTAGTCTAACCGCTAGGCCAGTGGCACCTCCTCATGTACCTGTAGTCTAACCGCTAGGCCAGTGGCACCTCCTCATGTACCTGTAGTCTAACCGCTAGGTCAGTGGCACCTCCTCATGTACCTGTAGTCTAACCGCTAGGCCAGTGGCGCCTCCTCATGTACCTGTACCGCTAGGCCAGTGGCACCTCCTCATGTACCTGTAGTCTAACCGCTAGGCCAGTGGCGCCTCCTCATGTACCTGTACCGCTAGGCCAGTGGCGCCTCCTCATGTACCTGTAGTCTAACCGCTAGGCCAGTGGCACCTCCTCATGTACCTGTAGTCTAACCGCTAGGCCAGTGGCACCTCCTCATGTACCTGTAGTCTAACCGCTAGGCCAGTGGCACCTCCTCATGTACCTGTAGTCTAACCGCTAGGCCAGTGGCGCCTCCTCATGTACCTGTAGTCTAACCGCTAGGCCAGTGGCACCTCCTCATGTACCTGTAGTCTAACCGCTAGGCCAGTGGCGCCTCCTCATGTACCTGTAGTCTAACCGCTAGGCCAGTGGCACCTCCTCATGTACCTGTAGTCTAACCGCTAGGCCAGTGGCGCCTCCTCATGTACCTGTAGTCTAACCGCTAGGCCAGTGGCACCTCCTCATGTACCTGTAGTCTAACCGCTAGGCCAGTGGCGCCTCCTCATGTACCTGTAGTCTAACCGGTAGGCCAGTGGGGCCTCCTCATGTACCTGTAGTCTAACCGCTAGGCCAGTGGCGCCTCCTCATGTACCTGTACCGCTAGGCCAGTGGCACCTCCTCATGTACCTGTAGTCTAACCGCTAGGCCAGTGGCGCCTCCTCATGTACCTGTAGTCTAACCGCTAGGCCAGTGGCACCTCCTCATGTACCTGTAGTCTAACCGCTAGGCCAGTGGCACCTCCTCATGTACCTGTAGTCTAACCGCTAGGCCAGTGGCGCCTCCTCATGTACCTGTAGTCTAACCGCTAGGCCAGTGGCGCCTCCTCATGTACCTGTAGTCTAACCGCTAGGCCAGTGGCGCCTCCTCATGTACCTGTAGTCTAACCGCTAGGCCAGTGGCACCTCCTCATGTACCTGTAGTCTAACCGCTAGGCCAGTGGCACCTCCTCATGTACCTGTAGTCTAACCGCTAGGCCAGTGGCACCTCCTCATGTACCTGTAGTCTAACCGCTAGGCCAGTGGCACCTCCTCATGTACCTGTAGTCTAACCGCTAGGCCAGTGGCGCCTCCTCATGTACCTGTAGTCTAACCGCTAGGCCAGTGGCACCTCCTCATGTACCTGTAGTCTAACCGCTAGGCCAGTGGCACCTCCTCATGTACCTGTAGTCTAACCGCTAGGCCAGTGGCGCCTCCTCATGTACCTGTAGTCTAACCGCTAGGCCAGTGGCGCCTCCTCATGTACCTGTAGTCTAACCGCTAGGCCAGTGGCACCTCCTCATGTACCTGTAGTCTAACCGCTAGGCCAGTGGCGCCTCCTCATGTACCTGTAGTCTAACCGCTAGGCCAGTGGCGCCTCCTCATGTACCTGTACCGCTAGGCCAGTGGCACCTCCTCATGTACCTGTAGTCTAACCGCTAGGCCAGTGGCGCCTCCTCATGTACCTGTACCGCTAGGCCAGTGGGGCCTCCTCATGTACCTGTAGTCTAACCGCTAGGCCAGTGGCACCTCCTCATGTACCTGTAGTCTAACCGCTAGGCCAGTGGCGCCTCCTCATGTACCTGTAGTCTAACCGCTAGGCCAGTGGGGCCTCCTCATGTACCTGTAGTCTAACCGCTAGGCCAGTGGGGCCTCCTCATGTACCTGTAGTCTAACCGCTAGGCCAGTGGCGCCTCCTCATGTACCTGTAGTCTAACCGCTAGGCCAGTGGGGCCTCCTCATGTACCTGTAGTCTAACCGCTAGGCCAGTGGCGCCTCCTCATGTACCTGTAGTCTAACCGCTAGGCCAGTGGCACCTCCTCATGTACCTGTACCGCTAGGCCAGTGGCGCCTCCTCATGTACCTGTAGTCTAACCGCTAGGCCAGTGGCGCCTCCTCATGTACCTGTAGTCTAACCGCTAGGCCAGTGGCACCTCCTCATGTACCTGTAGTCTAACCGCTAGGCCAGTGGCACCTCCTCATGTACCTGTAGTCTAACCGCTAGGCCAGTGGCACCTCCTCATGTACCTGTAGTCTAACCGCTAGGCCAGTGGGGCCTCCTCATGTACCTGTAGTCTAACCGCTAGGCCAGTGGCACCTCCTCATGTACCTGTAGTCTAACCGCTAGGCCAGTGGCACCTCCTCATGTACCTGTAGTCTAACCGCTAGGCCAGTGGCACCTCCTCATGTACCTGTAGTCTAACTGCTGTACCTGTAGTCTAACCGCTAGGCCAGTGGCACCTCCTCATGTACCTGTAGTCTAACCGCTAGGCCAGTGGCGCCTCCTCATGTACCTGTAGTCTAACCGCTAGGCCAGTGGCGCCTCCTCATGTACCTGTAGTCTAACCGCTAGGCCAGTGGCGCCTCCTCATGTACCTGTAGTCTAACTGCTAGGCCAGTGGGGCCTCCTCATGTACCTGTAGTCTAACCGCTAGGCCAGTGGGGCCTCCTCATGTACCTGTAGTCTAACCGCTAGGCCAGTGGCGCCTCCTCATGTACCTGTAGTCTAACCGCTAGGCCAGTGGGGCCTCCTCATGTACCTGTAGTCTAACCGCTAGGCCAGTGGGGCCTCCTCATGTACCTGTAGTCTAACCGCTAGGCCAGTGGGGCCTCCTCATGTACCTGTAGTCTAACCGCTAGGCCAGTGGCACCTCCTCATGTACCTGTAGTCTAACCGCTAGGCCAGTGGGGCCTCCTCATGTACCTGTAGTCTAACCGCTAGGCCAGTGGGGCCTCCTCATGTACCTGTACCGCTAGGCCAGTGGGGCCTCCTCATGTACCTGTAGTCTAACTGCTTCCAAAGAGTGAGTAAGGCTCACGGCCATGAGAAACCTAGAGGGAGCTCCACTGATCTCATTCCTCAAAATCAGCACAAACATGGGGATGAATTCATTCTAATGTTAATGTGGAATGCCCTACCAACAGCCAGCCATAAAAAGTATGACTTCCTGGCTTCCTTCAAAATGACCATAAAAGAGCACTGCAATTTACAACTGGGCTGAGGGCTCTAGCTTGCCAAAATAAATGACCCCCCACTGTTATTCTGTAATTACTTTTGCTGCTTCTAGTATTGATGATTTCTTGTATTGTATGTCTTTATATGTCTTGATGAATTGAATACACAGTGGATACAATGGATACAAGCCCTCAGGGTTTTATTGTATAAATGTACCTCTGAGGGCCCTACTTGAGGTCCCTAGGACGAACCTAGTCACCAGAGGTGATCGGGCTTTTGCCGCCCGGGCGCCCAGATTGTGGAATGCTCTACCGGTGCATGTAAGGCTAGCACAATCTGTGCCTGTGTTCAAGTCACTTTTAAAGACTCACCTCTACATAGAATGTTTTTTACCCTTTCTATACGAGATATTTTTGTCTTTTTTCCCTTTGTGTTTCTCGCTTTTAAACTGCTCTTGATTGTGGCTTGCTATATGTTGTTTCCTTTTTTTGTTTTTGTTTTTTAATCTTGTACTGTACAGCACTTTGGAGCCTTGCTCTGAAAGGTGCTATATAAATAAAGTTCATTATCTGTACTTTTTGCAAACTGTTCATAAAGTATTCAATCAATCAAAAACGGGCCAGTGGGAGGCAAAACTGGATCCGTAAGTTTGGTGAAATACAGTGGAGTCAATGAGAGCTGACTGGAACAGCTTGTGAACAAACACTATTTCTGAACGATTGATTGCGTTCTTTGTCAATTAATTGGTTCCTGGCTCTCATTGACTCCAATGTATTCCACCGAATCTCCCGGCTGCAGTTTGCCTCTCAGTGCGATGAATCTCCCGGCTGGAATGGCTGGATAGCGAAAATGACGTAGGTGACTGTACCTTGGTTCTGGCGTCTTATTATCGCCGATTCATAGGGTTCAATCACAGGTAACAGGTCAGGTCGCCCCAATTCCATCTCGCCCCAAATTTTTTCCGCCGACCTCACGCCGACAGCTCGGTGCGGCGGTTCTTGTATTCTTTATTTTGTTTTACTGAGAATAAGGTTAGAAATAAGTTTAGGGTTAGGCATAGTTTTACTGGGGTTAAGTTTAGGAATAGGGTTAGGTTTAGGCATCGTTTTACTGAGGTTGAGGTTAGGAATAAGGTTAGGTTTAACCGTTTAAGCATAATTTACTTAGATTACTTTAGGAATACCAGGCCGCACTGTTCCGCCGGCTGTACGCCCGGGGCGAGTTGGTAAAGGGGCGAGCAGTCTCGTATTCCAATCACAAGGCCCTTACACTGGCTGACGCATAAAGGATGGGTTTTCAAGGCGTGTTCATCAGTTGTGGGAGACACTCACCGGAACCTCAATCCTGGCATATCCTAACTCCTGGAATGACTGTTCATCATGGAAACAGATGCCCGTGATGAGGGCCTGGGCGCAGTGCTGTCTCAGGAGGGGGAGAGTGGATAAATATTGGTCACGTATCACAGCTGTGCCCTGAACCATGCTGAGAGATATGTGTGTGACTCAAGAAGTTGAACTACTGTTGGCAGCGATGTGGGCTATGCAGTCTCGCAGTAGCCAGAAGATTAGATGTATAGCTATCATTTGAGTACAACTATTGAAAAGTGGTTTAAAGGTATATTCAGTGATTTCACTTAATTCAAATATCACTTATTTTTTCTTATTTTTTGGATAATCCTCCCTACTATAGAGTGTGCTGACCATATAAGGAGTTCCTCCCTGTCCCCAGTGAGCCCCTGGGGTCAACAAACCCTAGTTTCAGTTTTGGTGGCGGGTGGCAAAGCCTTCATCCAATCAGGATGAGAGGGGCCTTCCTCCAATCATGATCGAGTGGGTGCACATGCTGTTGGCCTGTTGCGTGTCCCCCCACTGTAGAGCGTGCATGTGCACATCTTGTTACCGGGGCAGACTGGGTGGTTTTCCAAATCACCCAAATCACTGAATGCTCCTTTAAGGACCACCCCCTAAGAAAAACAAAAACAATAAACAGACCAACGACATACTCTTCTTGAACCAACCACAGATTTCCATTACAGATCAAAAGGCTCCCCCTCGGTCGCCGTGGGAGGTTGGAGGTTGTTCCTTTGCTCAAGGACACTTTCACATAACCAGATAATCAGACCAAGAACATTTTGATTCCCAAGTAGCTGCTCTACTGCCTGTCTACCTCTACCTCCAGCCACTGCCACCCAGTTATTGTATCATTTAGTTGTTGTTCGTAAGGGGAATGCATTAGTGGCATTCATGTGTCGTTAACTTGTTTATGATTTATAGTCATTGGACTGTGTTGATTTAATCCTTTATTTTATGTGTGTATTTGGGGGCAACCATGATGACTGATGGCAGTTACAGAGAGCAGGAGCAGCCCCTCCCGTCTGTGGTAATGAGGTTGAATGAGTTGGAGTTTTGTGTGCCTTTCTTACCACCACAAATGAAAGAGTGTCTCTATGAGAGAACTTGTCAGCGTCCATCTGTCATTCCAGTACTGTATGTGGCCAATTAGAGTTCAGTCTGCTTTCTGGGCTACAGTGTGTAATCTGCTCTTTTATATGAGAGCCTAGGGACTCGAGATGGCACAGTTAAGTATTGACTAACTAGAGTCTGCAGTGCTACTAATCACATGCTTCAAATCGGTAGACAACAAAATAATTTGCCTGGTGAAAATGCTATTAGCTTGATGAAGTAGCTTTTCCGCTGAACACTGTTGATGCAATAGACTTCATCGGATCAGACGAACAGTGAATGAGTGAATGTAAACAGTCTAAAAATAGTATTTCAGTTCCTTGATGGTTGGCTCTACGTGCCTTGAAATGCAAGAAGACTAAGCAAGTAAGTAAGTAAGCTCCTTGATCTACGGGCAGTTTGCACAATAAATATTGCACTGATTTTTTTTTTTTTTGTCATTTCTGTCGTGTCATTTCTGCCTTTATTGGATAGGAGAGTGAAGTATTTTATTGTGTTGTGTTGTGTTGTGTTATGTATTATGTGGACCCCAGGAAGAGTAGCTGCGACTTCAGTGGCAGCTAATGGGGATCCAAATTAATAAAGAATAAAGTACTGTATGACAGGAAACAGGGAGAGAGAGACAGCGAGTGACACAACACGCAAGTATCCTAATGATACCTGATGAAGGTCATGTAGACCGAAACATTGTAGCCTACTAAACTACTGCTGTAGGTGTAGACAGTGTGCAGGACTTCCATTTTTGAGGGGCCCTCCTATGCCCAGCTTTTCCGGGTTTGAAGACAAAAGTGAGGTCGCAAATTGTGATTGGCCAGAATGAGATGATGTATGATCATGTCATGATAAGAGCGCCCCTCACTTCACACAGGTGTGATTCATTTTCCATTCTCTCCATAATAAATATACTATAGATTAAATCAATCCATTCATTTATAGTTGGTGTAACATTTGTAAGCCACTTTTTTGTTAAGGCTTTTTTGGATGCCACCAGCAATACCCTCAGTAAATACTGATCCTGCTTTGCAAATTGAAGTCCTTTCAGAAGGAACCACAGAAGGGCAACTCCAGAAAACATGAAAATGGTTCGCCAATGTTTCCCCACAGAGTCTCCAACAGTCCGACTGATATGTGTAATGTCTTTTCTGGGCTGGAGTGCAAAAGAAACGACTCACATTCTTCCAGCTGAATTCTCTCCATGTGGGAGAACTACTCATTTTCTACTGATATATGATGTTTACATATTCTTTCCCATTCTTCTGTTGATATAATAAGGTTGCCCTCTGTTTCCCATCTTGCTTTAATATTCAGAGTATTATCTCCTTTCATGTTTTGAAGAACTACATATAAATTTGAAAGTAGAGTCTGCATACGCATTTTGGAAAATCTTAATGACCTCTACTCCTGTTGCATCTTCTCTTCTTAATTAGCTTTCTATTTATAAAGTCTCTGATTTGTAGGTACCTAAAAAGGTCCTGATTCTGTAAATTAAATTTGTCTTTCAGGTCCTGGAAGCTCATAACATTACCCTGTTTTAAAAGAGTACAATATGCAGAGAGGCCATTCCCAATCCAACCTCTAAACCTCATGTCATGTGTACTAGGTCTGAAGTCTGGATCATATGCAATTTTGTCCTTCAGCTTATATCTCCTAATTATTTCACTCCACACCTTCAATAAACCTGTTATCATCACATTCTGAGGATCCGACACAGGTGTGATTCTTTCGTTTGCCTGCTCCATACGCACCTGTCCCAGTAAGTGTGCAAAAGGACCCTTCTCTACAAAGTACAGTATGTGAAAGCTGCAATTTAACGTGTGTTTGACACCTATGCTGCCTCTGACCACGGACAAGCAGTCGGCTGTCCACGCAGGTCCTCGTGTGTGTGGCCATGCAGTCATGAGTGTACAGGGAGTAGAAGGGGGACGTATGCAGGACATAGCCCTGGGGGCTCCTGTGTTCAGGGTCGGGTGGGGGGGGGGGGGGGGGGGGGAGACGTGTTGGAGCCCATCATCACCAAATAATGTTATGTTGCACTGACAAAAAGTCCAGGATCTAGCTGTACAGGCCATGGTTTCTGAACTTGGTGGTGTCAAGTATGATTGAGTAAGAACATGGTGTTGAATGCTGAGCTGTAATCTATAAACAGCATTCTGAGAGAGGGCAGTGACGTGTGTAATGTTATGTCTATGGTGTCATCTGTTTTGCTGGTAAGTGAATTGGTGGGGACCTGGGTGGGTGGCAACCTGCTATTGATGAGCTCTTTAGACATGCTTCTCAAAGAATCTGCTTGCTATGGGGGTGAGCGCTATATATGGGATGCCAATCATTTAAACCATGCAATTACCTTGCTTGTGTTGGCATTGGAATTATTGCAGCTTATTTGAAACAGGAGAAAGGGAAATCTCCCTTCAGAGAAGGATTGGCTGTATAAATGTCAGTGAAAACTCCTGATGGCTTTCTCTAAATTCTCTAAACATTCTCTAAACACCTAGCCTGGATTCCCATCTGGCCCTGCTGCTTTGCGTGTGTTAACCTGTTGAGACTCTGTGCACCTCTAATTCAGCACCAGTGTGGTGACTGGTGAAATCCTCTGCACATACCCAGTTGTTAGCTGTTTTTCTTTTCTTTCCCAGGGCTCTGAGGGCTGCAACCAAATCCCCCACCCCGTATAGCGCATGCGCGAAACAACAGTTGCCAATTTGTGGATAGGATAAGTAGTTTACAAGATTATCTGCGGACCGGCGGACAGACAGTTAACACACAGAGAGACTCAAACAGAGGCAAAAACATCCACTCCTTCCCATGTTCGGGTCTGCCAGAGATACTGACTGGAGAGCAGCAGTGTTAACTTAAATGTGTGTGGGTGCTCCTGCGAGGTTAACTTAAATGCGTGTGCGTGCTCCTGCGAGGTTAACTTAAATGCGTGTGCGTGCTCCTGCGAGGTTAACTTAAATGCGTGTGCGTGCTCCTGCGAGCTTCATGCCTTTCCCTGCGGTTATGTAGGTCTACTGGAGAACAAGCTTTGTGTCTATTTGAAGCTATGGGATAATACTCCATAAAGAAAATATGGGCTGGTATTTTTTTATTCGGGTCACATAGGCATGGCTTTTGTGCGCCGCTGACCTTCTTCAAAGTCTTAAACTCCAGATCAGAAATATAATTTCTTATACTGCAGCACGCTGGGTGAAGCGTGGTGCTGAGGGAAGGAAGGGTTTGAATAGGCCTATTAGGGGATATGAAGATGTAATTACATTGGCAGTCAAACACTTGGGTATATAGCGATAAGACCTGAGCATGATAATAGTTTTGCTAGAAGGAAAATAGGCCAAATGGATTGAAATCCCACGCACTGGAGCCATTTCTCTTCCACCAAGTGTGCCAACAGAAAGCTGCGTACATACAGGGCCTTTATATGAAATGCAGACATATCTTGAAGCTAACAGAACTTACCTAAACAAGCAAGAGAAGAAGCCCTATTGTTGCATTTGAACTGGACAGCGTGGGGTGGTTATGGAGGGGAGGAGGAGGAAGCTGGAATGTGAAAGTCCACATTCTTATATTCACTGCTGATAGACTCCTACACACATCCATTCTTAAGCCTGATATATATTTTGTCGTGTGCTGAAAATAGCAGATTTACATTCCATTGTCAGTGTGGTGTGCACGCACGCACGCACGCACGCGCATGCACGCACGCACACACACACACACACACACACACACACACACACACACACACACACACACACACACACACGCATACTGTATACATACATATTATATTCACTCTACATTGATATAGTTGATAGACTATATGTTCACTCAATCAGAGGTCCAGTGCAGTTGTATTGTATTTTAGTATTTTATTTTCTTACCTGCTCTTCTCCTGTGTTTCATCATCGGCACTGCTGTTGGTGACATCTGATTCTTCCTGCGGGGATCAATAAAGGTTTTGTTTATCTCATCTTATCTTCGAGTTCTAGGCTCAAAATCTGTGATGAGAAACAGACAGCAGGGGGCGAAAGAATCATCCCTTTAAACGCAGCCTAGTCCCCAGTCCTCCCCACCACACAGTACACACACGTACACCACACCTCACATTCACATAATGTATCGGACCGTAAATTTCTCTTATCACTCTGTTACAGGTGCTGTTCTCCATTGAAGAATATTTATCTAAATGACTTTGAAACCAATGAAATAAATTATAGGCAGAGAGTCGAGACACCGATTTAGGACTTTAGGACACAGATTTATGCGCGTGGGACCGTGGGTTACTTGGAATCTACATTCTTCAACTACTATAGTAATATATTATACCGCCCTATAAAACAATAATTTGGATTTACGGCTGTCATCATAAACAACAAACTGACGGTTAATGTCTATCATATAGGCTACATTCAGGAAAAAAGTTTTCTCTCTTTCATTATTTTTTCATTATTCAGTATTTGTTTATTTCTCTCATAACAGAGAACAAGACTTTTACCAGCCCAGTTGATCATTCCCAATCTTTCTTTCATTCATGACCCATCATGGCCCCTAATTGCTAATTGAGAAGAATCAGAGGAGAATGACGTGACGACGCTGATCTGTTTGTTTGATGACATCACTGTAGTCGCTCAGCCAGCTGGTCGGTCGAGCGCTCGCCTGGAGTCAGTGTGAAACTATAGTTGGTGGAGGAGCAACCACCACCACGCCACCACCGTAGATCAACATTACAGCAGCTGACTGACTGTACAGAGAACATTTCCACCTGTGCACTGCGCGTTGCTACAGCGAATTTGCAGAAGGATTGAAATCGAAACGAGACTTCGTTTTAAAAGAAGCACAGTAAAAAAAAAGGGGACACTCGAGAAGGAGCTTCTCCTCGGACCTCTGTGGTTTGCTCCCGTCAGTCAGCGCAATAAGTTTTTACTCGAGGATAGAAGGGTTTTTTTTTTTTTTTTTAATAGACAGGAATTACTTTTTAAAGGTGTTTTTGGCACACTACTCGGAGACTACCTGCCCGTGGGTTTCGTAAAGAGCAGCTGTAGTCACCACCATGGCGAGACATGACGCTCCAAATTGGCATGACTGCACAAAAATGATCCTGCTGCTCAGCTTGGTTACGTTGGGGTTTGTTCACGGTAAGCAACTGTTGTGATTTTTTTTGTCTTCTTTCAAGTTTACTGCAATACGGCTATATTCTCATTTCTCTTGATTTGTTCAACCGGGAAAACATGTCCCACCTGTCAGGTTTGGAGAGAAAAAAATGTCCAGGTGACTTGACACACAAGTATCAAAGTCCTGAGTTTTGACCCCTTTCAAAGGTGTAAACGGCTTATATATATTCTTTTAACTTCATTAAGATTTGTATTAAGACATTCGAGGAAGTGGGTGCCTGTTATACGGAATAGTGTATTGCCGAATGGTTTCGGTTTCGGTCATAAATATTTTGTGCGGAGTTTCGGTGACTCAACGCCATGTTGAATGTTTGTTTCTAAGGTGTGGCTCCCATAGGTGGTGTTCTCCTCCAGGTGCCACCAGTGGCTCCAGGGGCTGATATGTATCTGTCTATATTTCTAATGGCGTAGCCTACTGACTGGCCGGGTCACTTAGGCTTCAAAGTATGTCCTCCTTGGCGCACACGCATACATATTGATATTCCATGAAACCTTTATAACCACGCTTCTCGGTATTCCTTCAAGTCCCGTCGCTCTTCCCCCCCCCCCCCCTTCTCTGTGTCTATGCGCACACATCAGCCTCTATTAGTTCCACTCCAGCTGAAATAAATGGGGTTACGCATGGTTCTTAATGTACACTGTCAGCAGCAGCACACAAAAACCTTCCATTATTGTCACACATAAAACGATTGTCACTGCTGGCAATAGACACTCTACTTCCAATAATACAACTTCATCTGGCTCTACCACGTCATTTTCCCATGGCTACCTCTGAGAATATGTTTGAACCACTTGGAGATTTACTTGTAAAGCTGAAACCCATTTACTTGAAGCTGGCTGATACCTTTGATACCATGGTAACCTGTTATATGCCTTTGAATTATTGAAGTGTTTTCCACCGCCTTCATGGGCTGAGGTGTAGCTACAGTTTTCCAGTAACACCTGTATCCCATCCCTGTAGGGTAGTCGGACTGGTTGAATATATGGTGAAACAGACTAAACATTGCATTCCTGAACCCCTGTTAAATCATTAACATATGAATGCAAACTAGTTCAACATTCTTTCTGCGTTCTAACTGGGCTTATTTGTTTTTGTTTGGAAATGAGGGCATGCTATCTATGGGCTGGCTTCCTGGCATAGCAACAGTGGGGCTTCAGTATGGTAGCTGTTGTGAGCTAATAACATCCCATAAACACTTTCTGTCTTTTGACTTATTCATGCGGTGGACTTTTATCCTCAAATCCATTTTACACCAATACCAAGTGCACTTGCGGGGCAGCAGGGGGGACAAAACAAATACTTTTGCATATTTATGAACTAGGAAAAAAAACAGTTCAAGTGAACACTATTATATTTCTTGTTGTTTAAAGTCATTTTTCAAAGAGAACCTCTGCCCTCCTTTTCGATAATGGTAAAACTGTTTGAATTCACTGGGCAAACCTTTGTCTGATACTTTGCATTTTTAGCTCATTTTTCAAATATTGCTCCCAGCTATGAGATGTACTGTTGCTAAACACTCAATCCTTTTAGCCTAAGAGCAGAGAAACAACTGTATTCTCCACACAATTTTCGGTTTCATATGGGCTCGGCTTTACTGTATAAACTTCAATATTGAGTTTTAATATGTTTTTAATTAACACAGGCTTCTGTAGCACAGCCAGAAATGGAAGCTTTGAAGGTAGTAGGCTAGTTTTAAGCTCTGAAATTACACTGTAATATCCCCTAACAATTAAGGCTGTCAGGCCCAGGCCCCCATATGTGGGTCAGAAAAGCTTGACTCGTTGCCATGGGGATATTTTTATTGAAACAGCAATGGGGGTGGAAGGGGGGGTTGGGGTATGTGGGCTGTGTTGTTTTTATGGCTGAGTAAGCTGCCTATAAGCAGCGGGTGAGTGGCTGGCTGGTGGGCGAGCAGGGTCATGGCCAGGGGAAGGGAAATGCTTCATCTTTCCAGACAAACGGCAGAAACCCCCAATGCCTGGAATCTGGATGTTCCCTTTTTTTTTTTTACCTTGACGATGCAGTGAGGTCCGTCCACAAAACGAAGGCTACTTGAGATGCTTTCGACAGCGCCTCTCGGTCGCAAGGAAACAGGTGGCCTTTCAGGAAACTGGTGCAGCAAGAGAGGGATCTCGTTGAGTCACAGGGTTACAGCGTGGAGCTCTGAACGGGAAGCAACTGACTCAGACAGGCGATGACCCGTCCCGTCGCCCCCTCCCCTCACAAACCCCCAGCCACCCGTCTGCCCACCACCACCAGAAGCATCTCTTGCTCTCTTTCCCGCCATGCCCCACCCCCTTCCCCCAGCCCTGGTACATACAGGGGCCTTGTTCTGAAAGCTTTTATTTTCTGCCATCTTTCATTGCTCTCCCCTGTCTGTCTACTGCTTTTGTTTGAGTGACGTTAGCCATTGGTTGATTCAAAAGCTGTCTCCCTCCTCCTCCTCCTCCTGACATACTCAACCCCCCCCCCCCCCTTGCAGCTTCCCCTACTACAGACTCAAGGCCGTGCTGTTTATGACTGATTAGGGAAGGAGGGGCTACACGACAGACATAAGTGACGGGGGAACGAAATCAAAGCAGTTTTTTTTGGTCAGCAGAGAGCTTAGGGACCCGAAAGTATTGTTCTACCCAGGACACAATGGTGTGATGATTCATTCAATGTGTTTTCCATGCACCAGTGCTGCAAACATAATGCCATAATATAGACGATATTCTAGTATACAGTTAATAGAAAATACCGAATATAGGAAACAGTTGGCCGAAAACCGAACACCGAATATGATTAATATTATATATCTTTTTGAGTGGTGTAAACCACTCCTACAACTGGCTTTTTTGTGCAGAAAAAATGAGCATGGTTGCTATGTTCACCCTGTTGTAATGACGTAATGAAATCACACCCGGGTGAACAGGGTGAACATAGCAACCATGCTCATTTTTTCTGCACAAACAAAGCCAGGTAATGAAATCACACCCGGGTGTGATTTCATTACGTCAGACATGATTTCATTACGTCAGACAGACCTTACACCACTCAGTTCACACGGGTGTGATTTTCTTTTTCCTACCATTGCTGTCATGGCCGTACCTTAAAGCTACCTGATTTATGGCAAAAGACATGATTATGGCAAAACGTTACTTAAATAATAATCACTATGGGTCCATAATACATTTATTCAGCACTTTTTAATGCATTAATTGCATACACTATTCTGTGATATATTTTCGGGCTGAAACCGAATGCCGAATATTTTCTGTGGCCGAATATTCGGTGCATCCCTAATAGATAGATGCCGGGTTTCTAATTATTTCACCCACTGTACTGTAGCCAGACACAGAATGAACCACTTTCAATATGGCATCTCTATTTTGGGAATGTTGGAGTGTATGGAATGTATGGAGAACATAAAGGGAGATATACAAGGCTAGCGTGTTTTTATCCTAAATTATCTAACATTTTTATAATAGTTGTCAATACCCCCAGTGGGAATAAAGCACTAACCTATCTGGCTTAAAAGTGAGTGGAATCGCTCTTCTACACTACACCCCCCCCCCCCCCCCCACACCCCCTCCCCTAATACTAGCTGGGAACAATCTAATTTCTCCAGGTCTGTGTCCAATCATTACCAGCAGGAGGAACTCTCGTTTGCACGGTCTATTAAAAAAAGAGAGGCGGGTAATTGATGGATTATGGGAAGAGAGTCATCGGTTTCTGCCCCTAATAAAAGTAAAAAGAGGCAAATAAGTAACTCTTTAGTATCTCATTAGTCCCACAGCTGAAGTAGCGGGGAGGAAGCTTGTTGGGGTTTTTTGTAGTAATGGCTGTCTAGGCTAGTTCCTATCATTATGGAAATGAGCTGTCCTAGCCCAGTAAATGTCAGAAGGATTGTGAAAAGGTCAGGTGTGTGTGTTAGAAAATGTTGCTCTCTTTCGCTTTCTCTCCACTTTTTATCTAGATTCATCATTGGCCTTAAGGGAATACATCACACCCAAATAACTTTTTATAGCTTGGCAAAGCTGTCAATAGACGCTGCAACTAGTCGCCACTTTCTCGTTGCTTTCTCACTTTCTCCCTATTGGCTAATGGCCCGTACACTACACACTGCATGATATTTGCTCCGATTATGCTGTCGGGGAGCATTTTTGGCGCTCTCCGACAACTCCCGATCTGACGCAAGATCGGGCTTTGACCGCAGAGTTTTTGCTCGCTGTGTGTGAAAGGAGCGCCGATAAAAGCGCTCGCCGACGCCTTCCCGAGCGTTTCTGAATATCTAGCAGGTTTCATATTTGACTCTGTCGCCGACTGGACATCATGCAGTATGAACTGGTTTGCGACTGCGCCCCGAGATGGCCTGTATTACAGCCAATGAGAGCACAGGACAGCTGTGCTCACAGCACTGCTGTCTGTCTGTCTGTCGACTATCGATAGATGATCAGATATACATAACCTTTATTCCGTCGGTAAATCCCTGAGTACATATTGGTAGCTATATTTGCCCAATATTGCTCTTACGCATTTCACTTGAATAATGTTGATGAACCGCATCGGAATCAACGCTGAAAACTTTTGGACTGTGTGTGTGCAGAGAGAGAGAGGGGGGGTGTCGGTCTCACGCTTGTATCAATTACTCAACCTGTGAATGGCTATGGCTTGAATACAAAATTATACAAATATTTTTTGTTTATCACGTTCCTTCCTTTACAGTGAATGAAGAATCCAAACATTAAGAGATTCGAATTTTAAAACAATTGACATTACCTGAGTCACAGCACAACATTATCAGAACTCTCGGTGTAATCGAAATGCCCTGTATACATGTCAGTACTTACAAAACGAGGCTTTTTACCTGAAACGTTATTGTTTAAACACTTACTTAATACTTACACATGCTAAACGCCGGGGCTCACACAGGAACAACTTGTTATGCCTGGGCGAGCAGCTTATGCTGAACAAAAAAAAGGGGGGGGGATTTCTTTAACCACTGACACCTATATTGACATGCCCAAAATAGGGATGACAGGGTTACTGTGGTTTAACATACACTGGAATGTGCACAGACCCTGTGCATACACACACACACGCTGTACATATCCATTCTCTCTCTAACACGAGCAACTTACTCCATGCCTGTTTAAAGGACGGATCAATACCTAGTCTGCACTTGTAATCACCAGTAAGAATCGGTTTATTCTGACCTTAAGGTGTTCTTAACCCATTTTGACCTGAGATCAGATTCTAAAAATGTCTTCTACATCCTGACAGTTTTCTGAAAAAGCTATGTTTCTATGTCAGTCGTTCTTCAATTTTTCAAAAATAGCAGACCTACAAGCTCTGAGCTTGTAGATCTGCTATTTTCAATAGCTAAAGCATAACATAATGCTAACACCAAAAGGGGTTCCCGCCCAAAATGGGTTAAATATCAGGACTAATGAACATGTGAAAGTGATACTAATCAGAATGAGGGTGTGTGTGTGTATGCGTGTGTTCTTGCACAGACACCTGTTGCTCCTATTAACACAGAATATCTGGCTAATTCAGTGACTTGACAATTACTAGACTTCTCATCCGAGCGCATATTGATTAAGTCGATATTTATTTCGGTGTTTCCTTCATTGGCCCATTCATGTCACCAAGAAAGAATGATCTGAAGCCCACGGAACCCTTCCTGATGCATGGATTGGAGATGTTGCAATATCCCGACCAAAGTGTATGCAGAGCAGCTTTAACCCATTTTGGGCGGGAACCCCTTTTGGTGTTGCATACATTATGTTATAATTTAGCTATTGAAAAATAGCAGATCTACAAGCTCATAGCGCGCCACTACGAGCTTGTAGGTCTGCTATTTTTGAAAAATCGTGAAAATATTTATTTCAGAAAACTGGAGGATTTAGAAGATTTTTTTTAAATTTGAGGTCAGGCCTGAATGGTTTAATGGCTGCATCGAAAACCATTTGTGCCACAAAGGGTTTTTAATTTTGAAATCTGTCGTATTGAAATCTATCCGTCGTATTGATGGAATCACAGCAGGCACGGCTGTGTTTCAGCAACAGCTACCCTGCGTTTTTACATGCGGGAAAGAATATTGATGGACAAGGTCCAGCGTAATTATCTTGCTCTGTGGGTTTCTCATTACCACTGGCCAGCAACACAAAAGACTCGGGGAGGGGTATTGTTGTTCTCTGCAAATATTATTACTATCTGGGACAGATAGACGTGTAGAGGCAGAGAGGTCGATGAGTCTCAGTTTTAGAGCAACATTGGACAGAGGAGACGATTGAATATGCATGCACACACGAGCACGTGCGCACACACACTGAGCCAGTGATAAATGAGGCTGGCAAACCCGTGGCTGCTATGAAAGTCACTTAAGTCAGATGCCATTCCAATAATGAGGAAGAGTCATCACATCACAAGGATGAAACCGTGTGTTGTCTCTGTGTATTGGAGCGTGTGCCGGGATGGTCCGTGTGACTGTATGTATGCTTGCTGTTTTCTGAAAAAGTGTTGCTGCGTCGTCTCTCATCCCACCCCACTATCTCCCACAGACGATCTGATCCGATGACATTTTGTTTGTATCTCTCGGACTCATTTCTCTCTCTCGCCATTTTTCAAAGAGCACACTGGTGTTCTTCCCACACTCATGTGATGGTATCTTCTTCTATGGCTTAGCCAACACCGACGGCTCCCTTTCCCTCTCTGTTCTGGTGTCGACATTTGTCATCCCTAGTCCCTCCGTCCCCTACCAAGTCACCAAGGCGTGTGAGGGCCAACGTCGGTGCACAGTGAGCCGCAGAGAATCCCCCCCCCCCCCCCCCCCCCCCCCCCCCCCCCTGGGGTGTACAAAGGGGCTGGCAGGGTTGGCCACATTTCTGGAGTCTGTCCCTGTCCAATATAAAGAGAAATGAAATTTGAACTCTCTCCCCTCCTCTCCCTTTTTTAAAAGGAATGCCAAATGTCATTAAAATGAATGGGACAGTGAAGGGGTTCTTCCAAAAACCTGGCCACAGGTCAATGAACGTTGCTGGCAGTGAGGGTCAGATGGTATCTTAACAAATGTTTACAGGACGATTTCTCTCTCTCGCACACACACACACACACACACACACACACACACACACACACACACACACACACACACACACACACACACACACACACACACACACACTAGCTGGCAGCCTTCTGGGGTCAGACTGTCACCTAACACACACACGCATCAAAGCTGATATTGCCTCACTGCAGGAGACGCATTCATAACATGCTGCACCCTCCCACACATGTGTCAGCAGATAATGGGGAATTTTAGGGCTGCGCCATTTTCAGTAATAGCATGACGTCATCTTACTGCTCTAGCATGAAAAGCACCAGGAGGTACGCAGTGAAGGCTCTCTGCACAGTGCACGCACACACACACACACACACACACACACACACACCTGTATGTCTAAACCATATGTCTTACCGTGCCGGTGGACCCGGAGATGATGTGCTTGTGGAGGACTGTCGGTTGAATAAAATCATACTAAAAATGTTTTTAATTGGAAGAAGTCACTTCAAGCTATATGTAGTAATAATCTTTATGATGCCATATCATAAAACCAGCCACCCAAGCCTAGAGTCTAAAGGGCCATCCATACCAGTGATAAATAACACAGAACTATAAATGACACTAATTCTAACTTGAGTGGATGGTGAAGTCCACACCACTATAACGACAATGGTCAACAATATCGTTGGGATCTACTTCCAGAGCCATTTGATGAGTGATAGAAACACTGACAGCCAATCGGAATCCATCTGCATTTACAGAGCGTCACATTCAACATGTTTACAGAATGTTATTGTTCATTATAAATGTGGAGGCTCACATAATTATCGGTTGTAGTTATCTTTGTAGTCATTCTAGGTGTGGACAGCCCTAGGCTTAAATCTACTCCAGATGAAGGCAGCGAAGCCTACACAGAGGCGACCCATTTTATGACGATGAGTTAAATTAACATTAGCAATTAGATTGGGGAAGTTAAGTTAACTAGCATATTGTCTGATGGCAGCCCTCTCCACATCGAGAACAACATAATTGACTGGAGTTGGTAGAAGGCTCTCCCTTGCCAACTGAGTAGCAGCCTGGAATGGAAGAGATGTACAGGGAAAGAAGAGATGTGACATCATTTTTAAATTCCCCACCGTGGCATCTTGGCAGAGGGGATAAAGGAGAGGATTTGAACATGGTCTCGTTGAGGGAGTGAGCCAACAAGGCCCACAAACTCATCCGATCATTTCTAATTTAAGCCGCCTCCCCCTCCCACCACCTCTTAACATTTTCAAAGACAATTTTTTTTTAAATGGCGTGGGAGCTGTCTATTGCTGACACCAATGAACCTATTAGAATAACCTTTTCTATTCCTTCATTGTTCTCCGACCCAGATGCCCTCAAGTCTTTATCGTTTTATTTTCTTCGGTCTCTCACTCACCCTCTCTCTCCTGAAATCCTCTCCCTGTTGTACTCAGCAGATCTTGGTATGGAACTGAGCAGAGAGGAGGCCCTTGACAATGTCCTCGCGCTGTTCTGTGCGTAATAATGTATGTGCATACGTGCGTGCACATATACATTGCGTGTGTGTGTGTGCACACGCGTGCGGCAGAATCTCATTAGCAGTCACCTTAATGCGTTTAAATCTAGTGTGGGAGGTGGAAGGGCAGTGGCTTGCGTTATCGATCCGTATTGAGTTGCAATTGATTGGTGGATGATGCGGTGTCCTTATGTGTGATTGAAAACATTTCAGGGTTGCCTTGCTGTTGTCGAAATGACACCACATCTCTCTCATTCCCTATTCCTCTATCCTCCCTCCTTGCTACAGCCTGTAAAACTGCCACACCAGTATGGTGGCTTCCACTGCCCTTATGCAGTTATTCTTTTTCCACACCTTGCCGTCTGTTTTTTTTTTCTCAGTCGATGCAGCCTCTCTCCTTATTAACGATTTACACACCTATGGTATGCTTAACATGTTCTCTCTCTCTCTTTCTCTTTTTTTCTCTTTCTCTCTCTCGCTCTCTCTCTCTGCCTTAGACACATGCATACACACACACAAACACTGCATCTTAGTCACATCTGACTTAGAGAAGGTCACGTCAAATTCACACTTATCAGAGGCAGTGGACAGGCTGGCCACGGCAGGAACTTGAATTGGGTTTGACAGGGGCCTTGTCACGGCTCCAGGCCCTGGATATAGGAGTCATACCCCCCCAAACACACACACAGGGGCCTTGTCACAGCTCCAGGCCCTGGATATAGGAGTCATACCCCCCCAAACACACACAACCACCACCACCAGCACAGCACCCACCTTCCAAAATCCTTCTACACAACTAGAGCCTTCAAAACAATTAACGTCCCCTCCCTCACGTACTCTACACATCCCCCTTATCTGACCCATCTGAGATTAAAAAAGGAGCAATCATACAGCGACAGCAGATGGGATGCACTATTCCTGCATATTTACTGTGTCTGGTGTGTGAGATGGAAAGACAAAACATTATTGCTTGCATGTTGTGACAACTTGAACCTTGATTAGGATGTTGTTAAAATGAGGTAAGTGCGTGCCTGTGTGCTTTTGAACTGGGCAGCTGCTCAGAAACTGAAAGATCTGTAGTGGCATATAATGAAAAGGTAGTATAATTGCTTAGTTGGACATTGTCTCTTGAAACCTGAGATTTGAAGCGATATCGGGAAATGTTGGCGTAACTGAGATCACATTCACAGACCTCTTTGTTTTGGTGTCCTTTTACCGTGCCTGATTTATACTTTTAGATCGGCTATTTTCGGTGCACAACACTGTCGCGCAGCCAAGGCGTCAGAAAGACGAGCCACACGGGCTAGATCGGTTCTACATGCTATCTCTCTGACCACTGCTATATCAGTGCTATCGACTCCATTTCACTCTTTGGCAATGTGTGAAAATGTGCTAGTATACTACCGTGCGTGCAGTCTACATGAGGATGTGGTTGCAGTGAAACAACACTAAAGCACATAACGGTAGTTAAGCCTGACAATCAATGGCAGATTGTCATGTAGATGTGCTATTTACGGAGCATTGCACAGGCAAACAACCAAGTATGAACCAGGCTTTACCAGGCTTTAACAAATAAAATGACTGTACGGTATAAGAAAAATATATGGGGGGGGGGGTGTTCCAGACCCACAGGAACGCACCCAGGGTATCTTTGTAGTCATTCTAGGTGTGGACAGCCCTAGGCTTAAATCTACTCAAGATGAAGGCACCATATATACAGTTCATATGTGCGTGTGTGTTACGTTGCGCACAGGTGGTGGAAAAACAACCATGCTGTTTTCATGCTCGGACGCACCCACCCACCCAGCCACCCACCCACACACAGTCACTTAAGGAAGTGGTTGCACCACTTAAAAATCCCACTCGTGTGATGTGATATGGAGTAGGGTGGAGTAGTAGTATAGGGCGATATGGAGAGTATTGGAGCTACTGTGGAGGATGTTTATGTCGTAACGTAAATGATGATTTGAGGGGCTTTGGAAGTGTGAGTCAGTTGAATTCACCAGTTCTGCTAACTGAACGGGAGCAGGCTGCAGGTAGGTATGCTGCGTTATTTGGGATGGGGGCCGGGTTGGCAGCCGGGGTGTGCCAGTGTTTGTTTGGCGTGGCCTGCTTGGGGCCCAGCTCGCGCTCCACTCCCCTGTTTGGCGTGGCCTGCTTGGGGCCCAGCTCGCGCTCCACTCCCCTGTTTGGCGTGGCCTGCTTGGGGCCCAGCTCGCGCTCCACTCCCCTGTTTGGCGTGGCCTGCTTGGGGCCCAGCTCGCACTCCACTCCCCTGTTTGGCGTGGCCTGCTTGGGGCCCAGCTCGCGCTCCACTCCCCTGTTTGGCGTGGCCTGCTTGGGGCCCAGCTCGCGCTCCACTCCCCTGTTTGGCGTGGCCTGCTTGGGGCCCAGCTCGCGCTCCACTCCCCTGTTTGGCGTGGCCTGCTTGGGGCCCAGCTCGCGCTCCACTCCCCTGTCTGGCGTGGCCTGCTTGGGGCCCAGCTCGCGCTCCACTCCCCTGTTTGGCGTGGCCTGCTTGGGGCCCAGCTCGCGCTCCACTCCCCTGTTTGGCGTGGCCTGCTTGGGGCCCAGCTCGCGCTCCACTCCCCTGTTTGGCGTGGCCTGCTTGGGGCCCAGCTCGCGCTCCACTCCCCTGTTTGGCGTGGCCTGCTTGGGGCCCAGCTCGCGCTCCACTCCCCTGTTTGGCGTGGCCTGCTTGGGGCCCAGCTCGCGCTCCACTCCCCTGCATGGCGTGGCCTGCTTGGGGCCCAGCTCGCGCTCCACTCCCCTGTTTGGCGTGGCCTGCTTGGGGCCCAGCTCGCGCTCCACTCCCCTGTTTGGCGTGGCCTGCTTGGGGCCCAGCTCGCGCTCCACTCCCCTGTTTGGCGTGGCCTGCTTGGGGCCCAGCTCGCGCTCCACTCCCCTGTTTGGCGTGGCCTGCTTGGGGCCCAGCTCGCGCTCCACTCCCCTGTTTGGCGTGGCCTGCTTGGGGCCCAGCTCGCGCTCCACTCCCCTGTTTGGCGTGGCCTGCTTGGGGCCCAGCTCGCGCTCCACTCCCCTGTTTGGCGTGGCCTGGTTGGGGCCCAGCTCGCGCTCCACTCCCCTGTTTGGCGTGGCCTGCTTGGGGCCCAGCTCGCGCTCCACTCCCCTGTTTGGCGTGGCCTGCTTGGGGCCCAGCTCGCACTCCACTCCCCTGTTTGGCGTGGCCTGCTTGGGGCCCAGCTCGCGCTCCACTCCCCTGTTTGGCGTGGCCTGCTTGGGGCCCAGCTCGCGCTCCACTCCCCTGTTTGGCGTGGCCTGCTTGGGGCCCAGCTCGCGCTCCACTCCCCTGTTTGGCGTGGCCTGCTTGGGGCCCAGCTCGCGCTCCACTCCCCTGTTTGGCGTGGCCTGCTCGGGGCCCAGCTCGCGCTCCACTCCCCTGTTTGGCGTGGCCTGCTCGGGGCCCAGCTCGCGCTCCACTCCCCTGTTTGGCGTGGCCTGCTCGGGGCCCAGCTCGCGCTCCACTCCCCTGCATGGCGTGGCCTGCTTGGGGCCCAGCTCGCGCTCCACTCCCCTGCATGGCGTGGCCTGCTTGGGGCCCAGCTCGCGCTCCACTCCCCTGTTTGGCGTGGCCTGCTTGGGGCCCAGCTCCCGCTCCACTCCCCTGCTTGGCGTGGCCTGCTCGGGGCCCAGCTCGCGCTCCACTCCCCTGTTTGGCGTGGCCTGCTCGGGGCCCAGCTCGCGCTCCACTCCCCTGTTTGGCGTGGCCTGCTCGGGGCCCAGCTCGCGCTCCACTCCCCTGTTTGGCGTGGCCTGCTCGGGGCCCAGCTCGCGCTCCACTCCCCTGTTTGGCGTGGCCTGCTCGGGGCCCAGCTCGCGCTCCACTCCCCTGTTTGGCGTGGCCTGCTCGGGGCCCAGCTCGCGCTCCACTCCCCTGTTTGGCGTGGCCTGCTCGGGGCCCAGCTCGCGCTCCACTCCCCTGTTTGGCGTGGCCTGCTCGGGGCCCAGCTCGCGCTCCACTCCCCTGTTTGGCGTGGCCTGCTCGGGGCCCAGCTCGCGCTCCACTCCCCTGTTTGGCGTGGCCTGCTTGGGGCCCAGCTCGCGCTCCACTCCCCTGTTTGGCGTGGCCTGCTCGGGGCCCAGCTCGCGCTCCACTCCCCTGTTTGGCGTGGCCTGCTCGGGGCCCAGCTCGCGCTCCACTCCCCTGTTTGGCGTGGCCTGCTCGGGGCCCAGCTCGCGCTCCACTCCCCTGTTTGGCGTGGCCTGCTCGGGGCCCAGCTCGCGTTCCACTCCCCTGTTTGGCGTGGCCTGCTCGGGGCCCAGCTCGCGCTCCACTCCCCTGTTTGGCGTGGCCTGCTCGGGGCCCAGCTCGCGCTCCACTCCCCTGTTTGGCGTGGCCTGCTTGGGGCCCAGCTCGCGCTCCACTCCCCTGTTTGGCGTGGCCTGCTTGGGGCCCAGCTCGCGCTCCACTCCCCTGTTTGGCGTGGCCTGCTCGGGGCCCAGCTCGCGCTCCACTCCCCTGTTTGGCGTGGCCTGCTTGGGGCCCAGCTCGCGCTCCACTCCCCTGTTTGGCGTGGCCTGCTTGGGGCCCAGCTCGCGCTCCACTCCCCTGTTTGGCGTGGCCTGCTCGGGGCCCAGCTCGCGCTCCACTCCCCTGCATGCCTACAAAATTGTCCCGTTCATCTGTTCAACTGATTACTCCAATCTTTTTCTCTCCGCTCTACTCTCGGCCCCGCAGCTCTCGACTGTCAATCTCCATCGCTCCGTCATCGTTTACATCTTTACCTCAGTTTCATCGGTGCATCTCTCTAACCCCACACCCACCCACCCCCCACCTCCATTGCACCCTCTGTTTACATCCTCTTGCTAATTCTGTAACTTCCTTCTGCTCGGTAATTTGATCAGATGAATAATTGATCCATCTGCTCGGTAAGCTCTCGTCCCTTTGCAAATGTATATCTTATCTTTTCCACACTCTCTCTCTCTCCTTAGCTCATGTCTTTCTTTGTTCTGTTTTTCGTATAGTCATCAATCCCTCGCTTTTCAGACCTTCAGTAATTGGAATGTCAGTGTGGCCCTCCTCCTGTCCTGTGTCCTCTTAATTTCTATCTTGACCTCTGTGTCCTACTGTCCACTCCAGTTCTGTCTCTCTGTGTCATGCTGTCCACTCCAGTTCTGTCTCTTCCAACCTCTATGTCAAGGGTCTTCAACGTTGTTCAGGCCTTAGCTGAGAGAGGGATGAAGCAGGGACCCCCCACTACTTATTGATTTCATGTTAAATGTGTATTTTCAGTCATTAAACAACTTAAACCCTCTACTTTGCTAACTTGACCCTTGGCTCGGTACTTGGTCTGCGCTTTGTCCCTACCAAACCGAAACTATCTACATTACAACCTCGCAACGCGTCGCAGGCGCATTGTGAGCTTGTGGATCGGCTATTTTCAGCTAATGTCCCCTCCAGAATGGAGATGCGAGGGTTCAAGTGATGCATGTAAAAATAAAATAAAAACATTCTCTATCACACACAGGTTTGGCGGCCCCCCTGCAGTATCCCCCTAGGGGTCCCAGACCCCTGCTCTATGTCAAAGAACATATTTAAACTTAGACCTGACCTACTGCATCTAAAGTTTCTAGTCTGTACACTGACACACCCACCCCTCCCACTCAAACACTAACTCTCCTAACCCTCATTTGCTCCACCTCTCTGTTCTACTTTTCTTTCATTCCTGCATAATAGCCTCCTCTCTCTCTATTTTTTTGCAGTTTGTTTTTGCCCTCTCCATCTCTGCAGCCATTTGTATCACAAGGCATCTGTGCCTTTTTTCACCTCCACTAACAATGTCTTGTTTGTGTCATTCTCTCTGTCCTTGCCTCTATCTCTCTCTCTCTCTCTCTATCAGTCGCTCTTGTTGTCTCTCTCTCTCCCTTTCTCTCACCCTCCGTCTCTCATGTCTGCCTTACTTGGGCTCTTGGCTTCCTGTCTCCACTAATTGCCTACGCCAACTCTTTCCTCACCAGCCCAGTGGGTCTTTTTTGAAGGTTAAATTACAGTGACAACGCAACAGTCTTCCTCTCCTCTCCTCTCACACACCCCCACTTCAGAGTAACATCATCACCCCTAAATGACCTCTACACGTCAATGCGCGCACACATGTACTGGAACCATGGGCTGAATTAGTATACAGAAGCACAAGACTTGCAAGGAGGGGGAGAACGCGGTCGACAACGAGGGGGGATGTTTCAGGGTCAACTTTATTGCTCTCTCTCCCCTAATATCCCATCTAACCAGTCTTGCAGTATAGGGCAGGCATAAAATGGGTCCAGCACACACACACACACACACACACACACACACACACACACACACTCTGCTGCAAGCTGCTATCATTCACACCCATCTTTTCCCATAGGCGGTGACAAGACCAGAGAGTGAACACACTTGGATCTCCTACATTTTGAATCACCTCATTACACTTGCCTGACTCATCTTAACAAGAAATCTTGCAGTGTGAAACTGAGCGTTATATCCAAGTTCTATTTGCACATCCTTTATGGTGGGGGGGAGATGTTATACCTGGAGTTCCTTCAGTACCTCTGTATTTAGCTCACTAGCAAATGCAGTACGGGGAGATCAGCTTGTTGGCCATTTTGAAGAGCGGGACAGAAATGGATAGCCAGCCAGTAGGCTATAGTACGTACATCTACACAGTCTATAGTGTATACACCTATATATTCTTTGAGTGGTGTAAACCACTCCTACAACTGGCTTTGTTAGTTTGTCTGTCTGTCTGTTCGTACCAAAAAATGAGCATGGTTGCTATGGTCACCCAGTTCACACGGGTGTGATTTAATTACGTCAGACATTACGTCAGACCACAGCTGATCAGTCTATATAAGACCTTACACCACTCAGTTCACACGGGTGTGATTTTCTATCTTTACATTTTGAGTAAATGCTGTAGTTATAAATAGCATACTTAAAACATCTTTCTATACTGTTGCTTCAATGTAATGTGCCAACCTCACTGTCATGAATTATGACTATCTGCTTTGACACAGTACAGTGAATCACTCGTCTACTTAAGCATAATTCATACCCGTGATACGATGACCATCAACCTCTTTTATCACACAGACTGACGTCTGTCTCTGCGAGATGCCTGTTCTATTCCTAGCCATTGTGTTCTTGTCCTTGTCTCATATCTTCTGGTCACGTCATGTGTCCAATCCTGTATTCTCTCTCTCTGTGTGTATTTAAACTTCAGAACTTGTGGTGTGACACTGCCTAGTGTCGTCTTCGTTCTGCGCACACGCGACTCCCTCAACTGAAACATCACTCACCACCCGTAGTTAGAGGGAGACGTTTGGTCAACCCAAATCACTAAAACTCGCCGTCAAATTCCTTTTGCATGAGCAAACGCACTCCTCGAATTACATAATTCTGATATCACTGAGTACTGGGTTCTACATTTAACCTCCGGTATGAGAGATCTGTCAACCAATGACTCACGATTACCCACTAGCTTTTCTTTCAGCGACTGCAATCGCTGTACAATGTCTCATTTCAGAACAAAATGATGTACTTTAACGTCCCGATGACATCATTAACCCATTCAGTACGGGAACGCCTTTTGGTGTTTTAAGCATTACGTTATACTTGAAAAATAAGCTCCGAGCTTAGATTGTATTTTTGAAAAATCGGGAAAATGTGGTGGATATCTTTGAATATATTCTTTCAGAGCGAACGTTTTGAACTCAAATCTTTGCTTTTTGGGGGTCCCTGGAACAACACATTTTGAGATTGGGGTCCGCGGCCAAATACAGATAATTCCGGTGGTCCTTGACATGAAATAGTTTGAGAACCACTGACATATTAGAAACATAGGTTTTTCAGAAAACTGTCATGATTTAGAAGGCATTTTGTAGACTCGTCCTCAGGTCGAAAGTAACACATTTGCACTAGTGAGAAAGGCCAACATTCAGCCTACGAACGGCAGCACTTGTCTCAGCGGCCATGCGGCTGGCCAGGTGGTCAGATGGCCTTCTGGATTGAATCATAGTATCATACTACCGTTACCGAAGCAACAGAGAACCCATTGTTCTCGAACCTCCATTCCCCTTCTGATTACCCGCCCTCCACCCCCGGATCCAGGTAAAGCCAAGGGGGAGATGGCTGTTGAAAAGGCAATCTATTGTTCCTACCCCTCTTCTCTCTACATTTCTTTCTCTCTCCTTCCCACCACAACACCACACCTGTATCAATGCACAGTACTCCCTTTGAGCCCAACCCCTACACGAGTGCTTCTGGAAGAGATTATTGGCTTGCATTTTGCCATTTTCCTCTGGCGATGGAGACCGATCAAGGGTTTTTCAGCTTTTAGAAAGTAGTGGGGTGTTTTGAGAGGAGTTTGATTTCTGTTGCCCTTTCCCCCAAAAAGGTTTTAAATTGTTTTCTTATATCTGCAGCTGGAGCTTGATCAAATTGCAATCTTTATGGAACCATTGGCGACATTACATTGGCAAACATAATTGATTACCACTATATATCTGTTGATTCTTAGTTATTTACTGGCAGAATGAATAGTGCATATTACATGAACTGAATACATCTGTTGTTGTTGTTGTTTTCAGCCCTTGAAACCAGAATAAATTGCTGATATAGTCTTCATTGGATTGTTTTCATTTGGATCTATTTCAGCATAGACACGAAGGCAGCACAGCTGCCAAACTGATTGAGTAAAGGCTGATGCAATTTTTTTTATAATAATCTGTGGTTCATTGTCATACAATGTCCCATTCTGCAATATTGTAGCTACTTTGGTGTGGTCATGTACTTGGGCACTGGGCAGGCAACTTTTGTACAGTGTATGTTCCATGCACCACAGTTACCAAGTCAAATTCCTGCACATTCCAGCACGTAATCTACTCTAATGAATTGTGTCAGATTGAGCAAGGCATTGAACCACTACCATGAAATGTTCTATGAGCAGGGCCTGGCTGTAAACAAGTATCTGATGCTTAGTCCAGTTACCCTGGGTAAATATAGTAACTTTGCTTTGCTTTGCTGTCTGTAATTTAAACCAAGCTTATTAAGAGGGAAAAACATGATCAACAAACCGAAGGTCGGGTTGCTACTGCATTTCAGTTCAACAAGTGGAAAAAAGGGCACTTTCTCCAATGGGTGCAATTAGCAGGATCTTGCAGGGCACTGGTTTAGCTCCTACTGTACATGTATGTGCACGTGCTTGGTTATGATATTCATCTCGTGTCTCCCATTTCCTTATCCCAATATCTGTATGCTCGTGCAGCGTACAGTATGTTCATGTGCACATGCTCATTACTTGGCATGCTTGGTTTGGCTTCGTTGTCATGGCCTGGTTTAGGAGAGGATTGTGTATGCATGGTAAATGAGAGAAAAAGAGTAAAGAGAGGGAGAGGGCAAACCGAGATGAAGAGGTAGAGAGAGAGGGATGAAGAGGTAAAGACAGAGATTAATGGGCAGAGGGATAGATGGAGGATAAAGGGAGAGAGATGAGCAGTGAGAGGTAAAGGGAGAGTGATGGGGAGGTAAAGACGATAGAGAAGTAGAGAGAGGGAGACATCTCCTCTGTTGTGGATGCTGACTGGTGCGTGTCACCGAAGGGGCCCCCTGGGTGCTCTGTCGCTCTCCCCTTCGGGCTGCCGGGAGCCATCTCCTCATTCCTCTTCTCGCCCTTTAAAAGCTTTTAAAAGCAACACTCCTGTGCCCACCCCTAACACCCCACCGTCTCTCCTGTCCTCCCTTCCCTCTCTCCATTCCTTCGCTGGCTCACGATTCACCTGTCAGCGATTTCATGAATTAATCTCTGGCGTGTGACAGTCTCTCCAGGGCTGTGTGTGTGTGTGTGTGTGTGTGTGTGTGTGTGTGTGTGTGTGTTTGGTCTAAGAGGCGGCTGAGGGCTGCAGGCAGGGAGGCGAAAGGTAGAACAGGAGAGAGGATAGCGCCGTGATGGCAGCCGTGATTAGAGCTGGAGCGTTGGCCGTTTAAACACACATTTAAATAGACACTGCCTGGGGAGGGGAGAGGGAGGGGGAGAGGGAGAGGGAGTGGTAGAGGGAGAGGGAGGGGGTGGCTCCTCACCACAGTAAACTAACACAAGCGTTCTCAATTGTTCCAGTTTTAAATAGAAATCCCGCGGGCTCCGCCCCCCCACCCCCCCACCCCCTAAACTTTCTCCCCTCTCTCTCTTTCCCTGTCATACTCTATCTCTCTCTCTCTCCCTCCCTCTCTCCTGTTCCATGTTGACGCTGGATTGCTTCATCATCCTATAACATTTAAATTATTGATGTCCCTTCCCTCCCTCTTCATTCTCTTTCATGGCTTGTGTTCCTCTCTCTGTGTCATGTCCTCTCATTTGGCTGTCCTCCCCGGGCCGTGCCAGACTGTTCCCTTCCTCTTGCCTCTCTCCTCCTCCTCATCCTCCCTTATCATTCTTCCTCCTCTTCATTCCTTCAAGATGACTCGTCTGTTTTCCTCTCTCTCTCTCGCTCTCTCTCTGTCTCTCTCTGTCTCTGTCTGTCTGTCTCTCTCTGTCTCTCTGTCTCCCTCTGTCTCTCTCTATTCTCTACCCTTCTCACCCCTTCTCAAGCATGCACGCTGTCGGCTTCCCTTCCTGCCCCCCCATCAACACTCATGTTTTCCCTCCGACATCTCGTCTTTTTTCCAACCGTTCTCTCGGCCCCATCTCGCTTCCCTTTCCTGTCTCTCCGGGGCCGGCTGCTACAGCCAGCCTGCCTGTCTCAGGTTGGAAATGGCCTACTTTGATTTCCTCCCCTCCTCTCTCTTCCCCCTTTCGCTCCTCCTCCTCCTCCTCCTCCTGCCACAACCTCCCTCCACCAACACCACTTTCCTTTCTCCGTTTTGTTTGTTTACATGCATGCAGAATGATGGGAGGGAGAGAGGGTTGGATGGACGTGTTGACGGGACGGATTGATGGATGGAGAGGTCAGGGTGGGGTATGAGGGGGGGGGGGGGGGGGGGGGGGGTGGGTGAATGACAGACTCCTGTCAGTGTGTGCAAAGGAGTGGTGGGGTTTTGTTGGGGGAGGGGGGGGGGGGGTAAAGAACTGGCAGGTTCATCATGAAGAAACAGGCATTTTTATAGGTTTGCTCCAGGCTTGACAGCTATGTTTAATGGTCATGCTCGCACATTCAGCCTTGTGTGGCGCTCACAGTATCAAACCTGTGTCATATCTTCTCACCTAAGGGTCCTCGGTTATTTCCATAATGTGGACATGCAGTGCCGTAGCGTACTGGAGGTAAAAAGCGTCCTTCACACAGTGCATTGACATTTGAGAGCATGGTCCCCCTACTCCCCCTCCAATTCCATCGACCGAAAGCAGCGCTCCGCCTGCCCTTTAAATGGCTCCGTCTCTCGTAGATGACATAATTATGCAGTGTCAAATTGTGACAAGCCGAGCTTCGCTGCATTAGCAGGGTGGGTGAATTAACATGCGTGGCGTAGGCGGGAGCCCGTTCTGCGATCTTTATCTTCTGACGCTTATGGCCACTTAATCTGCGCCGTTCATCTCCGGCAGCAATCACAACGTCGGAATAGGTTCACTCCCGCCGCTAACAGGGCTAATGTAGTTGGGCCCGTTCATCACTGTCCGCCACTCTCCAGCCGTTAGCATTATTAGCACTGGCGTATTTTGAGAGATGGAATTGCATTTTTGCACACACACAAAATGAAATTCAACTCTACAAACAAACCGCTACAGAAATGTGAATATAAGGCACTTTTTCTCCCCCCCCCCCCCCCCACACACACGCTCCCAATTGTTTGCTTGTTTGTATTTTCCCCTTTCTCCTGCCATGTTTCACTTGCTTCTGGTTGACCTTGATTGCCTTTGCGTAGCACTCAGGGATCTGATTTTAATGAAAGGTAAACTAAATCAATGGAATTGGTTAATTTAATTGGAGTCGTAAAGTGTTGTGATAGAGTCGGCAGAGCAGAAGCCCTGTGTAGCGTTGTACTGTAGAATATAAATGATGCTATCTTGATATTCCAAGTGTGTGCGAGCTTATGAAGCTTGTCAGATGTACGGCATGCACTAGTCGGCTGGCTATAATGTGTAAAATTCTGTTTAATTTGAGATGATGTTCAAATTATGCATTTAATTTAAGTATAACTTTGCATGACTCATATATCTGTGCACATGTTAATAAATAATTAAGCCCATGTCTTTGGCTTGGCAGCCACCAATGGCGTTACAGAGGTTACAGTGTTTCTTTCTGTCTCTGTGACCTCCACCAATCAGCATTGGCAGAGGCTACGGAACTGAAAGGGAACAGATCAGATGCACATCCTTGCTGATTGGAAAGGAAAGATAGCAGCTGTGCTTGTTGCTGTTGAAGTCTTTTAAATGTATGAATGTTCCTTTCACTTTCAACAAAAAGGGTCTCTTGTATGTCTCAAAGTGACTCAAGTGACTCTGAAAACGACTGTCACTTTAACGCTGCTACCAGGCCAGTAATTGCCTTCACCTGGTATGCTAGGTCCAAATTTAGTCCCTCATTAGAAGGTTGGAATGCCATCCATCCACTCCAGTCCTTAATATATAATTCACCATGTCTGTCTGGTGAGACGTTTGCTTTCATTTTTTAAATGAAGGGAAACTAGAAAAAGTGCTCCTCGTGAGCACAGGTCTTGATCTCTTGACTATAGAAATAATGAGATTTTGGACAAAATTTGCAAGAGTAATATAACTGCACCCAAGTGTGTGGTGCAACTCCTTGCACGCACATTCGCACTATATTGAGGAACTATATTGAGGAACAAATGCCAACCTCACTGCTGTATGATTGATGCATGGTCAGGAGTATGAAGTACTGATGTACTGAGGCTTTTCGTGTGTGTGTGTGGGGGTGGGGGTGGTGGAAAGTAACGTTTCACTTCTAAAGTGAAGCATGGCTCATCGTAAAGTGAAGCACGGTTCCTCGGATTGGCTGACAGATCGTAAGGCAGCGGAGCACGGCGGGTGGGTCAGACCAGTGCCAAATCGTTAGATCAACTAGCGATGGGTTGAAACCCATTTGCGACAAATCTGTCATGGCAGCGGGGACAAGAAAAATGGGGGTTTTGGTAGAGAAAAAAGACGAGAAGAGATAGAACTGGATCAGGGAGAAGAGAGGGAAGAAGAGGTGACTGCAGGCCACGCGGTTGGAGGTAAATGCGCCTTGGCAGTAGCTACGGGGAGAGAAGAAGAGGGTGATGATGGGAGAGCGGAGAAGAGAGAACGGAGAGAGGGAATGAGGCACCGAGAGAGAGAGAGAGACCGTTACCAAACCATCAGTAGCTGTAATGAGACACAGGTGCAGCCTGTGGAACCACTGAGCCTGTCGGGAGTGAGCGAGAGAGGAGCAGGGAGTGGAGGAGAGGAGAAGAAGAAAGCATGATGGGGTGGGCGGGTGTGTGGAGGGGAGAGAGGAGGCGTAAAGTGGAGAACATGAGTGGGGGAAATAAATGAGAGGGAGAGGAGGAAGGAACCAGTTAATGCCACATTTTAATTTGGGCACAGCATTATCACTTTTCAGCACGCGCATTGGCGCAAGCCCCCCTCGTATGAGTTCATGTACAGTCAACCACCGACACACCGAGGCCTGCCGCAGGGAGTTGCTGTCACCGCTTGCAGGCTTTCAATTTTATTTTTATCTTCCGCCTCCTTCGGCACGTTGGCATCCATTTTGAGAGCCTATAGTCTCCAAATCATACCTCTCCAACGCATTAAAACATTTTCCGGGTGACTCATGAACTGGATTAAATGTTGTGGTTCTCCATCAAATGGAATGCCTACACTCCTATTCTCGGTGTGCTGCTTGCTTGCCACGTGACTGTTCAGTTCTGCGTTTGCACAGCTCGCAAATGCATTCACGATTGCGGCTGAAACTCTTTTCTACAGTATGTGCAAACGGAAGTGCAGGAGCCCACGACTGCTGATTAGCCTCTGGCGTTGTGCCAAGTGCCAGTTTTGCTTGATGCATTAACCACTTAAGTACTATACTTAATTTATCGTGTCCCCCAGACTAGAGGTTGTTCTACACGTAACATACATAGCCGATCTACAAGCTCGTTTTTGCTGAATATTTGTTTATGACATGCCCAGAATAGGAATGCTAGGGTTCATGTGGTTAATGTCTTCAGCACAGGCCATAGTAAGTTTGTGTATTAGATTAATTATATGGGGAGGGGGAGGAGTAGCTTGATTCGATCCCTGGCTCCTCCTGGCTTACTGTCGGAAGCTGAATCCCTAAACTATTCCCTGGGCGCAATTAGGTTAAAGTCTAATAGCGATGACAGGTTAAATGCAGAGGACAAATTCCAAATATTGGCGTAACCCAGTTATTACTTTTGCCTTTATTTATAGATTCTAGTAGAGACGGACAGGAAATGGGGAGAGACATGCAGTCTAAAGACTGTCGTGAACGGGACTCGAACACACGATGCGCTGTCAGGCTACTTATGAGCCTAGGAGCCCGGACCACAAGGCCAGCGGTCCGCGCCTATTATTATTCTATAATGTACAAGATACGCCCTCTCAGTATAGGCTTTTGAGCTGAGTCAATTGAACAGCTTATTCATGCAACAGGCAAACCGATGGCCTTGGTCCATTGAAGGTGAACTCCGACAGAGGTATTCGTGCAAGGGAGTGTGTTCTGTGATTCATGCAAAATGTCAAAGTAAATTGAAATCCTGGTTGTGTCAAGAAGGAAATGGAAATGGATAATCCCCCGCGATCAAGGGCATCATAATTTTAGGGCCTACCCAATAAAAGCCTTGATGCAGCGTATGAATCCGTCACGTTTCTTCAAGTACTTCTTGGAATAGTTTGTTTGGTATATTCCATCTTTTATTCCAACTCTTGGGACTGGCGAGACTAACCGGGGGGACCAAAACAAAGCGACGCCGAAAAAGCCTGAATTCAAACCGAAATATGTCGGTTACATTTTTTTAATCATCCCATGTAAACCACGCCTAGACCGAATCACCAGGCTTTTCTCCGAGGTGGAAAGCCTGGTGACGCGAGGTTAGTTAGAGGTGAGGGTGTGAAAGGGCAACACTCGCACAGTGCAAGACGCCGACGCCGCCTCTCTTGCCTACTGTTACCGCAATCTTTGTAGTTCTGTGTAGGGTTTTGGAACAGTCAAAGGTGATCAACAGCTGGTGGTCCCAAAAATAAGCAGGAATTCCCACAGAAGTGTGTCTTGGTATAAAGAGGCCGGGTGAGAAGCAGGTGCTTGGGCGAGTCAGAGTTTGCACGCTGTTTATTTGAGAGAGCTGCGTGGGTTGGAACACATCAGAGAGAATAACAGAATGGCCTTTGTATTCAATCCATACAGAATAAATATTTTGGGAAAGGCCTGCTGTGGTAAAGAGATTGTTCTTTTCAGACGGAGGGGTGAAGTTTGCATGAGAGGAGGAAGAGGAGGGAGCAATGCGTAGAGATGACTAAAGTGAGCAGAGAGAGCGAAGCGGCTATGTTTATATCCTGCCGCACAGAGACACCAACACAAGCCCAGCTTTGTCCAAAGCTTCGGCGTGTGTGCCGCAGAATACCGCTCGCTGCCGATGAGGCCTTGTAGAGAGAGGGAGAGGGAGAGAGAGAAGGGAGCGACGCAAGCTTAAACTGCTTTGCTCTTTCCCCTTCATTTGCTGCCAAATGACAGCGCTTACACCGCCACAGGGTTGCACTCGCTGCCAGTGGCTGCTATCGTCAATGAGCAGTGTGTATTTCTCACGGCAGCCTAGCCTCCTCCTCGGGGATGGCCACTCCACGGGGCTTTAAAAGGGTACGTTACGGGACACAGAGCCTAGCGGAAAGGGGATAGCCGCACCGCGGCGGGCTCTCGTCCGTGAGAAGCGCATGTTCCCGCGCGGGTTGCATTCTCACTGTGGGATCTCGGTGTGAGAGGATATCAAAACAATATGCGGGAACAACGCGCACGCATGCGCACACTAGCATTAGCACTAAACGCCAACACTGAGGTGAACACACCTGCTGTGTGAGCCGTCTGCTCCCCTGTGGTGTTGTATGTGTGTTTTGCTATTGTTAGGACAGGGTGGATCCAGATAGAGAGAGGGGGGGTAAGAAGGGTCACTCATTCATTACACACACACACACACACACACACACACACACACACACACACACACACACACACACACACACACACAGACCGACCTTTCATCTTTACTCTCTCACAGGCCTCTCTTGTTCTGTCCATCTCAGTGAAGGAAGAGCGAGGAGGGAAGGGTATAGGGAGGGAAACGACAAGTGCTTCTAAGTTCCTGCAACCTGCAGAGAGACTCCTACCCACCAACCTGCAGAGCCAACCCCCCCTCCCCCCTCCCCCCACCCTGTTCGCCCATCAACAACCCCCACACACCCACCCCTGTTGTTTGCGGAGAGGAACGGGCTGCTGAGAGGGTCGCCTGGCCGTCTCCCATTCCCGGCCTTCTCCTCCATCTCCCGAATTGTCTCTCCTCTGTGTTCATCATTTGCTTTAGCATGCTCCACCCTCCATTACTGCCCAGGCTTCAATGTTGTGTGCAAAGCTCCCTTTTCCCCTCATTCTCATTTTTTCTCTCTCCTTTTACCGTCTCTGTATCCCCCTACTCGTTTCTGCCTCATGTCCCCCCCTGCACTCATCTTTTCAATCAACCACTCATCCTCTCTCCAAGCACTTGTGTATTTCCCATCTCTGATTCTATCTCTCTCTCTCTCGCCACCTCTTTCCCCCCCATCTCTTTCTCCCCCTCTCTCTCTCATCCATCTTTTTCTCTTTCCCACTTTATTCTCCACTTCGCACTCTTGATTCTCTTCTATCTCTCATCCATACCATCCTTGGCTCTTATCCACATCTCTCTCCTTCCCTTTCTCTTCTCCTCTCTCTGCTCTTTCTTGATGCATCCTTTCCTCTTCCCACTCTCCATCCAGCCATCCCACTCTCCCTGGGGATTGCCTCTCCTAGGGCAGTAGATTCCAGGCCGTCTGCCTGATGACGACTCTATACACCGAGCAGATGTGCTCCTCGGCAGATGTTGCTGCCCTCCACTCCATGCCCCCCCCCCCCCCCCCCCCACACACACACACTCATCATCTTCCTCTCATTTCATCCATCTTTCTCTGCTCTTTGCCCCCCCGCTCTCTCTCCCTCCCAAAACCACTCGTCTCTTTATTCACACTCGCTACGCCCTTGGTTCTAACGTCTCATTTGCAGACTAATTTCACTTTCAAATTTGTATGAGTTTATTTTCTCATTTAATGTCTCTAACAGCAGCGCCTCAGTTTTTCCTATTTTATTGCATTTAATGATTCTTGTGTTAATGCAAGACTCTGTTTTGTCTTAGCTCACAGTAAATGCACTATTGGGTCACTAATGTTAAAGGATCCACAGTGCATTCTGCTGGCATGAAGCTCATGTGGGCTGTTTGACTATAATTGGGCAGCGGTTGTGTGAAGCGAGGAAGGAAGCCTATTGAAAAAGCGGAACTGTGAAAATAAGTTGTGTATATGTCTGTCTGTCTGTCTACCACGTCTGTCTGTGTTGATACTCATCAAGGAAGGCAATTATGTTTCTGCACTGTCAAAAGTAATGCTACTTTTGTGCAATGTAGTTAAATAAAAAATCTGGGGGGAAGATAAATTATATAAAATTAAAAAAACTGTAATGTTTCTTTAAAAAAAAAATGTTTTTAATATCTTGAAAAATCGTATCGTGAACCTCATATCGTGATACGAATCGTATCGTGAGTTGAGTGAATCGTTACATGCCTACACGTGATCACCCCTAGATCTCATATATGGAGCTGGCCTGTTCTGAGATCACAATGCTGTTCTGACATCTGCATAGACTCCATATTTTGGATTTTCAACTTGCATCATTCCAAGTAGGCCGAAGCCCAACACGCACTGCTCTAGTTTATATAAATTATATGGATGTGAAATTGAGCAAATTGCCAAGTGTGGAGGACGGAAGAGGGGGCAGCAGGAAGTGTGCGTTTGTGTCTGCATAATTCATGGTGGGATTGTGAGTCTGTGCAGACACACATACATGCATGCATGATGTTTGTGTGTGCAGGCAGGCATTCATAATTATTTATGTGTGTGTGTGTGTGAATAATATGCGTGTTTGTTGATTTGTTTATGCTCCTGAAAACACACTATTGGAAGAGGCAGAGTTGGAATTGGAGCTAGAATTATAGCTACTGTACTGTTCTATGTTTAGCTTGATGCAGATTGCAGAGCCGTACAGCCAGAATGGGAGTTGATGTAGTTACTGTAGGCTGGACTGTAACTGTACTTGGGAGAATGATCAAGTGACTCCTATTTAGGCTAGCTCCCATTAGCAGGCCCGGTTCCATCTTAACCCTCGCTGTTTACTTTTCAAGAAATGAAAATGTCATCTTGTAGAATGTAGATCGTCTATTGTCGCTACTTTTGCACAAAACGTACAACAAAGTATAAAATGGGCCATTCATTTATGAAAAACATGATGGAAAAAGATTAAATTAATTTGGAGATACATGATTTCTGCGTGACGGCAAAGCTAAAGATGCACACACATTCATGTTTAACAGCTCTTCCTGTCTCTCTCTCTCCCCCTCATGCGCGCTGCTGACCATAATGTTGTCCCTGATACTTGTTTTTGTCCTTTTGACTTCATCTCCGTGAGAGGGTGGATGGCTGGTCCCTCTCCGTGAGAGGGTGGATGGCTGGTCCCTCTCCGTGAGAGGGTGGATGGCTGGTCCCTCTCCGTGAGAGGGTGGATGGCTGGTCTCTCTCCGTGAGAGGGTGGATGGCTGGTCCCTCTCCGTGAGAGGGTGGATGGCTGGTCCCTCTCCGTGAGAGGGTGGATGGCTGGTCCCTCTCCGTGAGAGGGTGGATGGCTGGTGAGTTGAGCAGAGTGGCAGGTGTCCTCTTCTGAAATGGGAAGAGAAGATGAGGAGTAGGGAAGAGAGGTTTGTGAAAAGAAGTTTCATGCAGGGAGGGTAGGAGAGGTGGAGATCAGGCTATAGGATAGACGTTTCTGAGTTACTGAGCAGCGTGCCTGTGCACGCTGACCTATGGGCCTCCATGACCTATGCATGGGCTCTGTTATTGTTTCGCTCCCCGCAGGCTACTATCTGTAGCCGCTGGGTGGACTTTAGCTTCGGGGCTACACTTTACACACACAGCACAGAGCGCCAGAACACACTGGCGCTACAAAGTTAAAGGAGTTTGATTTACTGGCCGTGTCCACGCACATCCTTTTAGGCTTTTATTGGCTGACGGTTCGCGTTTGGCTATCATGTCCATAACACTCACACGCAGATTGACATGCCGCTGGGTTGTAAATGACCTGGTTGTCACACACTCCACTATTATGCCAACAGGATAAACAGCAGCGCTCCACTCCCAAAGGTATGAACTAGTGTGTACATATACACACATACAGACACACTGTGTGTGTGTGCGTGCGTGCGTGCGTGCGTGCGTGCGCGCGCGCGCGCGTCGCACACAGGCACGTGCACACGTTATCTTTCTCACTCACTCTCACATCTTCCCCTTGATCCTGTGGAAATCTTGGATCAGCATGGCAGATCCGGGTAGTTAATCTTCACCGACCCGCCTGGGAAAGTCATTGACGAGAGAGAGCTCTCCGCTTGTTGTGAGCTTCTCCGGGATCTCACACCACTTGGGATTTTAATCCCTTCTGAAATCCCATAATGCACCGTTTTTTAATCTAATTTGAAGATGCCCTTATGAAGACTGTTGCCGTGCATTGCAATTTGTGCGTGTGATTGTGTGATAGACACAGATGCTGTCTCATGTGCACGAGTGCGATAAGGGCGCTATCTGGCGTCCTTTCACCCCCCGTGCACTCCCCTGGTGATAAGACCGTAACAAGGCCACGTCACCGTGGGCTGTCGTTGCACTTTAGGCTCTCTCTTTCTGAACATCCTTCAGAATAGTTCTGACCCCACACACATGCACGCACGCACACACACGCGCGCGCCATCTGAAAATTCATGAGAAAGAATCATCACTCATTTCCTGGCTTCCCTTTGAGGAGTAGCGCTAATTAGCTGGCGTCTCTGATTAGCCAGCTAGTGTTTGATCTGCGGGCGCTCACTCTCTCTCCTCTGTTAGAAAGGCTGCCTGGTACAGGGACACACAAACACACACACACACACACACACACACACACACACACACACACACACACACACACACACACAGAGAAATATGAACACACTCAAACATGCATATTCTGCACGTACACACACGTGAAGCGTGAACACGCGTACACATACACACAACTGTGAATGCACACAGGAGTATGCACAGCCCATATGTGAACTTTCACATATGCAACACGCACACGCACAGAATTCATCCACACAAACACACCCACACACACACACACTGACCGCTATACACACTGCTGCAAGCAGATTCCTCCCTGGCCTCGGGTGACACTACAGGAGGCCTTTGATACACAATACCACTCTTAACAACACATGCACGTAATCTGTAACCTATAAACAAGGGGAGCAAGTGCCAGTTTCAGAGGTGGGAGTGAGAGAGCGAGGTCGGAGAGAGAGGGAGAGCGCATGAGATTGTGTGGGGGGGGGGGGAGAGAGAGAGAAAACGGTCCGGTTAATATTTTACCGCACATAGTGGCTGACATCCAGGCCACTATGTTTATTTTCACTTAGTGGGTTTCGGTCCGTCAACGTCAACTCCCTTCTAAGGCCAGTGTTTTGCTTGGTTAATGTTTTGCTTGGTAGGGAGGCGGGGCGGAAATCTTCATTTTCATTTCATTGTAGTGAGTCTAGTCTAGTGACATAACCTAAGTGACTTCATTACGAATGGAGATGAAAGAAGGATATGTGGATCTAATTAAATTTGTGCAGATACACCCCCCCTTCTTGCTGTCAGTTCTCAGCAGTGGGGGTCACGTCAAACGGTGGTGGTGGGGGGGCGGGCGGACCGCATGGCACGCCTGACACGAGTAGTGACAATTCCCCGTGTGTGTGTGTGGCAGTGTGTGACGGGAGTGTCGTCTAATTACAAAGAGGTCGTGATATTGGAACTCGGAAGGGCCAAACGCCCCAGCTCATGCAGCCCAGCCACCTCTGTCTCCCCTGTCGGTCTGTCTCCGAGTGTCCTTGAGGCTGGCCGGTGGAGCATGGCAACGCCATCCCTCTGTCTATTCAGCCCCCGCGTTCATCCATCTCTCTGCCCATCTATCTCTCACTGCAGCCCATCTATCACTCCATCTTAACGGGGTAGACGGTAAACAAAGCGGGCTCCTCCCGAATGTAATGACAGGCTGGAGGAAGGAAATGGTGTCTCTGTGTGTGTGCGTGCGTGGCTGCGCGGCTGTCTTTCTATACGTGTGTTTGACTGTCTGGTAGTGTGTGACGGGAGTGTCGTCTAATTACAAAGAGGTCGTGATATTGGAAGGGCCAAACGCCCCGGCTCATGCAGCCCAGCCACCTGTACCTTGCTGTCTTGAACTGAACCGCAATTTCACTTCTGTCAGACGAGAGCCCAACTGTAACCAACCACACAAACCCTACCAATGCCATCTATATTCAGTGTCATGCTATGGGGAAATAGCATATCTGTAGATCTGCTATTTTGTCAGACGAGAGCCCAACTGTAACCAACCACACAAACCCTACCAATGCCATCCATATGCAGTGTCATGCTATGGCGAAATAGCAGATCTGTAGATCTGCTATTTTGCCATAGCATGACACTACAAGCTCACAACGTGTGGATCAGCTATATATAGATTTTCAGACTTGTGAAAGAGCAAAGAAAGGAGGGGTGCAAAGTATAGACCCGTGGGGGAACCGCGGTCAACAAAGTGTATATATGGTTTAATTGGTTAAACAATGACTACTAGGCCAATGACGAGAGACACGGGGACTGTCATGTAGTCCCTCCAGGACCTCGCAGGTGACCCTGTGACTAAAGAGCGGCGCACAGGATATTTTTGGTAGCAATTACGGGTATGCTCTTCCGCTTGGCAAGAAATCTAATCCCTAGACACGACCTGTGACCTTTTTTAAAATGCACAAATAGTAGTTACCGCTGTTTGCAGAGCAGCAACAGGCCCCGCAGGCGTTGTGCGAGTATCACCTTACAGTATCTGTCGCCATACAGCCAGACAGCCATATCTTATCATTGTCTGGTTCGTCTTATGGAATCGGCTCGAGGGGGGAAGGGATCGGGTTATCATTATAAACCTTGTCCTTCCCCGTTAGGCATCTATCGGTCCATCTGTCTTCTCGGTTCATTTGTCCTTGCGTCCCTCTCTCTTTTCGCCCCTCGGCTTCGAAACACCATGGTGCTGTTCCCAACGCTAGATGTCGACTGTTACTGCGTGAACAATCAAGTCAATCTTCTCCATTCAATATAGAGAGACAGAGGGAGAGCAAGGAATGGCTTGTATCTCCTGGTTGTAATAAATCCTCTGTTTGAAGCCACAAGTCCCTCCCCTCTTTTTTTTCCTCTTTCTATCCACCTGTTCTCCCTCTGTTTCGATCCCCTCCCTCTGTGGTATCACCTTTCCTTTTCCCTCCTGTGTGGGAGAGCTCCGATAGTGAGGCGTGTGTGTTTGTGAGGAATGTGTGTTTCCCATTGCCGAGTTTCAATCGACCCCGTCATTCTATTGAGAGGGTGAGAGACAATGGGCCGCTCCACCCCTCTCACAAGGAAGCGCAAATCCCCAAAACGCAGGAAAACGCTTCCGTTCTTCTACCACACAAAGACCTGTTTTTTTCCCCCTCTTCTTTTCTTTTTAATGTTATTGTGTCTGTTATCTTCCCATTATTATCCTATTGTTCTCTATTTCTCACCTTATTCACCTCTCCTCTTGTTTGCTGCCACCTCGCTATCTAATGTCGCCGTCTTATTCATGTTTCTCCTTGCAATATGGTGTCATTACAGAAATTGCCTCGTTCGAAAAGAAAAACTAATAATCACTGCTCAGTATTTAAACAATACAGACAAAGGGATTATATTGCCTGATCCGGCACTTTTGTCAGCTCTTAAATTGGCTAAACAGTGGAGTGTTAATGTAACACTTCAGAGTGTACACATTTACCCGTATGGGTCCTCTCCTGTTGAATGAACACCCTGGGTTTCACTGTGTAGTAGCCTAACTTTATTAATCCAAGTTTTACTCTAATGCCGGCAATCGGTAAGCACAGGGAGGTTTGGGGCTTGAATGGATTAAACATTTCTATTTTTCCTCCTGTTTTCCTCATCCTTCTTACAGTAAGCCTCTGTGGGCAGTCCCAAACTATTATTTTGACAGTGTGAGGTTTATGTCGCTGTTCATTTTAAACAACGGTGGAATTGTCTCATTAACCCATTTTTGGCGGGAACCCCTTTTGGTGTTAGCATTATGTTATGCTTTAGCTATTGGAAAATAGCAGATCTACAAGCTCATACGAGCTTGTAGGTCTGCTATTTTTGAAAAATCGAAGAACGACTGACATAGAAACATAGCTTTTTCAGAAAACTGTCAGGATTTAGAAGATAGAATCGTTCCCAGGTCAAAATGGGTTAAACGAAACATCTTCATGACACTTGTTGTCTATACTGTGTCTTTCTCAAATCTCTTTCAATCTCAAGCTTTCTCTCTTCAAAACGTTTCTCCTTATTTTTTCTCCACCGAGAGCGTCTCTTCATTTTTTTTCACTTGGTTCTGCCAGCCGCCCGCCATCTCTTGGTTTCACTCTTTCTTCTTCTCCTCCTCCTCCTCTTCGCTGCTCCCTCTCTCGACACTCTTCTTGTCATCTGCAATTCATTACAGTCAGCACTCACTTCATTTTTGTCCCTATGTTCTCTTTCTCTTGCTCTCTCCCTAGAGCCCTTATGTTTTTTCATTCTTCTGTCTGTCTCCATCTTTGTCCCTCCCCACCTGAAAGACTTTTGCGTCTGTAACCGTTAATTCTTCTCTTCACCTTCGCCCTGACTCGAACATCCTCACCCGTTTCATCTGTAATCCATTCCGTCTGATTCTCACTTAACCCATTCTGACCTGAGATCAGATTCTATAAATGTCTTCTACATCCTGACAGTTTTCTGAAAAAGCTATGTTTCTATGTCAGTGGTTCTTCGATTTTTCAAAAATAGCAGACCTACAAGCTCGTAGTGCGCCACTCGGTGGCGCGCTATGAGCTTGTAGATCTGCAAGAGAAAAAAATAATTCTCTCATCCCCCTCTACAAAGACTCCTGTTGCTCACCAACTCTGTCCATCGATAATTCATCCCTCATCTTGCGTGTCATCGTCGCCGACAAACGTCAGATCATCATATCCCCTCGCATGCCTCCTCCCGTTTGCTTTCCAATGCCCGACCCGCATGTCGCCCACATGGCCTCATCAGCTTGACGTGCGCCAACAGCGTGTGGTTGAGCGTTAACGAATGGGCTGCTCTAATGGGATAGTTTCGGCCTCCCCCATGCATTGTTAATGCTGTGACATGGGGCTGAAATTGGATTGGGCCGTCTCTTTGATTATGTGTGTTCCGTCTGTACTCGCTGGACACTCAACTCCATACTGGGTCGTCTGGAAAGGTTTAAACTGAGTGAACATCAGCAGGGAATGGCTGCTTAGGCAATGATGAAGACCCCCCTCATCCACCTTTCCCCAAAGCCTGACGAAGAGATGAAGGGGGCATGGGACAGGCAGAGATCAGAGACACCAAAGGAGGCAGGAATAGACACGGCATATAGACGGGATGAGATGGGGTAGACGGGAGGAGTGCTGACAGGAAATGAGAGCCATAGGAGAGAGAGGTGAAGGGGAAGGGAAGGGTTTGGGAACAGCCAGGCCACAGTAACAAAGCCATGTTGTGTGTGTTTGTCTGTCTGCTCCAGTGTGTGTGTGTGTGTGTGTTTCTCTGCTTGTATGCCTGTCTGTCTATTTCTGTGCGTGCGTGCGTGCGTGCGTGCGTGCGCGCACGTGTGATTGCGCACACAATGTATTAATTCTATGGGGTTGTCATGGAATCCCTCACACTCATAAGAGTTGTCAGCCTGCTGTGTTAGATATATATATTTATATATATTTTTTTTCTTCACAAGTCTAATTCGGGAAAAGAGGATCACACCCTGCCTGAAATATCCCTGCTGACACCGCGGTTAGGCTCTCACAGCCTAAGTGTTGCTGGGCGTGTTAGAATAGGAATGCATAATCACATTATGTTAACAAGTGACATTCGCAGCACAGGCTGACACACTGTGCGAGAGGGAGAGGGATGACAGAGGGGGATACAGTCATGCAGCACACCTCCAAAAAACAGATGGACGGACTGATCGACACATCTGCCTCCATCCGTGGCTCTAAGGGAGAGCTGGAGAGAGACGGATGGTAATCGAGGAGCCGGGGAGGTAAATGGGGGAGAGCGGGACAGACGCACGGAACTCATACACGCTCTGGAGATAAAACGCACACACACACCGTCCGCCAGAGATGCAAGTGCACACACACAGACACACATGCATTTGTGCATAAACACACATAGCTTTAGAAGTTTGCAGAGATGCCTGGCTCATGTCATCATGTCTCCACTGCCAGCTGTCCACCTGTGACTTCCTCTGATCCTCACACTCTATAATTCATTGCAAATCTATTCGGAGACGCAGACACACACACGCACACACGGACAGACGCACACACAGCACACACACACGCACACAGACACGCACACAGACACGCACACAGACACACACACGGACAGACGCACACACACACACATGCGCGCAGTCGTGCACACACACAGACACACACACACACACACACACACACACACACACTCACACACACACATTTAGACGGTCAGCCAGGGTCAGGTGTCTGATGAGGATTTATTTTTTCAGACTGAGCTAGCACTTGACTCGATGGAGGAAGAAGAAAGCGCGACATGCATAATGGAGGACCGATAAAGCAACTTTCTAGGCTGACCTCGGATCAGTCTGAAGGTCTTGTTTACTTTCCAGTGCTGGCATTAACATTTTGGAAGAGAGGCGCACGCTGAGGTCTGGTCTCATCGCAGCCAGAAGCCCATATCAAACATGGAGGAAGAGAGTTGGCAGGATTAGAAGAAGAACTGGAGAGCTGGACGGCACACACACACACACACACACACACACACACACACACACACACACAGGGCTGGAGGAGAAGGAAAACGAAGAAAGTCAAACAGAGGGAGGGAGGGAGAGGAAGACGAGATGAGTGGTAGATGTGGAGACGAGAATAAGCTTGAGGGGATAAAAAATGATTTATTCCAAAATGAAAAGACAGGACAGTCAGTCCCTCTCTGGCGGATAGGGTTTAAAAATATATAAATAATGGAAAAAAAGAAGCTGAGCGATGTAGAGCGAAAGCAGAGTAGGTAGGATTACGTGCAAACTATTGTAGAAAGGAACCCGAATGGAGCATGGTGACTATCAGCTGCCCGATTGTTGTTAGATGCGGTCAATCTGTTAGCCAGTCACTGTTAGCCAGTCTGTAAACAGTAACCAGAAAATCTTTTTTTTTTACAGTTTTGTTTATTCAAGATTTCAGGGTATACAGTAAATCAAATAATATGACAGTATATGTGACACACCCATATGGAACATACCAAAGAGATAACATGTACATATAAATGTCATGACCACTATATGCAAAATATTGTGGTAGCATAAAAGCAATTGTATAGTCCTATGCTAACAGGGAAGTGATGACAGTTACAAACCACATAACCTGAATCAAGTTTTACAGTAACCAGAAAATCTGTCATTTTAGTCATTGTTAGTAGTTATTCAGTTATTTCAGTCCACTTAGCTAGTGTCCAATCATTTGGCGGTTCAGCCGGACCCAGTCAGCAGTGAATAGAAGCAGCTGTAGTTGTGTATCGGTAGTGGCAGCAGGTTGACGGCAGGTAGTTATTAGGCTGACTCGGGAGAGAAAGTGATCTGTCCGTCCAGTAAAAACCGTGTAGCAAACGAGGCCCCTTAACAGACCTGCTGCCACAGCACAGTACACCTTGCCCCTTTTATCTTGTGGCACCGGTTGTTTCATTTTTATGTTCTGTGCTGTATACATTTATTAGTGTCCATATCGTTCTAGACAACGGTCCCCTAACGTACCAAACATGCTCGTTTAGGGATTTGTCCGAGTGCGCTGGTTTGTCTCGAGGATAAACATCGGTCAAGAAGTCAGGGACACGTGACGAATCTCAATATAATGTAAGAGCCAGTTACAACATAGTCGCACAACGCCTCTGCAGAGAACAGCAGCCACGGGGAAACGGTGAACAAATTGTGTCTTTTTCTAAATGTTGCATTTATTGTCCAAGGCTCTACAGCCTCTTTTCTTCTTTCTGATCTCTCTCACTCTCTATTTAATCTTTGTATCTTTTGTATCTGATTCTCTCACACTGTATCTCTCTCTCTCTCCCTGACTCTTAATACTTCTTTGTTGTATTTGCACAATAGGATCATTCTTATGTTGCCAGGACATTAATACAAAAACACGCATTTACAAGAATATACACTACTATTGGCAATCATTCAGCGCTCTCTCTCGCCCCCCCCACTCCCCCCCCCCCCCAATCCCCCCCGTTTCTGTCCTGTATCTTCCTCATTCTGGGTCAGGTGCAGTGTAGATGTTGGTGTTTATCAATAATGAATGAAGGGATGAGAGATGGGAGGAGTGGAGTCGTCCCGTCGTTCTCACCATGGGATGAATTATTCACCCAGCAGAGAGCACACAGCTTTATCCCACACCCCAGTGTGTGTGTGTGCTTGTGTCTTAAACTTTGTGTGCACGCGAGTCTCGTCTTTGCCTCCCCACCTGTCTGTCCAAACGCATGTGCCTCTAGGGCGATTACGTCTGCTTGTACACACACACACACACACACATTTAAATGTTGTCTCAACATTTACCCGCCTTGTAGTTCTGATGACTGTGCAAGCTGCGTTTATGTCCAGAGTGGCATGTCCCACCCCAGCTTGCACCTAATAAATGATTGAGTGTGCTGCGTCGCATTTATGTTGTTGTTGGTTGGTTGAAGGCGTTGTTGTTTTTGACAAGGTGGGTACATTATGCAGAAAAGTGTGTGTGTGTGTGTGTGTGTGTGTGTGTGTGTGTGTGTGTGTATGGGAGGGGGGAGGGGGGGTTGTGTGTGAGGGGGGCAGGTAAATGACACAACAAACAAGAAGTATCTTGGTAAAGTCCAGGGCTTACCCAAACTACGACAACTCCCGCTTGGAAGAACTGGCAGTACTCGTTTGACCTGTATTATATCCCCGTGCTTTGTTATGTACAAAGCTAAGAAGGGGAGGGAGGGAGAGTGGAAAGCAAAAGAGAGGCAGAGCGAGGGAGAGAGATTTTCACAGAGATACATGAGGCTATTGTGTGTATGTAATTTCCTTCGTATGAACCGAGCCTGCAGTGAACCAGCTGAGAGCTCCCTTTGTGAATCCCCCTGCCTAGCCACTTTCCTCTTGGCCTCTCATGCATATAGAACCCGGGTCACAGGCCGGCTTGCAGCGGCAAGCTAAACACAGATCAGATTCTGCCATGTGATAGATGTTGTTTTAATGAACGATGTGGAAAAAGTCTGACTTGAGATGTGTAAAAACATAGTCTGTCTCAAATTCAGTGTTTTAGACTGTAGACGGTGTTAAAAGGGGGAAAGAATTAGCCCAAATCATCTTTTAAACTCTCCATTGCTGCTTCTCATTAAATATGTGTTGGTTTAGGCTGAGGTTCAGTGAACAAACACAGACGAACGTTATTGGAGGAATGTGTGTAGTCTGTGGCAATTAGTTCAGTTTTTGCTCCACAAGTATTGTGATCCCTTAAAATAATATCAGCCACCCGAGTGACACGGAGTGCATGCTTGCAAGGCTGATGTGGGACAGGAGCTTTTTGCTTTTCATTTCTTGCTGCTCGAGTGGCTTTGCGCCGAGGAGGATAGGTTTTAGTCGGCGTATGTTTATTCATGGCATAATTACTTCCTGATCCCTGCCGGGGGTATGATTATGATTAATATCTGTACAGCCCGTGCACGCATTATGTGCACTGACACATGCACACTCCATCAGAATATACATGTAAGTGTACATGCCATCATGATGCTCACAAAAGCACCGTGTGTACACATCACGTGGACAGGTGTGTACAGTACATAGTGTACAGGCTGTGCATGCATGCAGACATACAGTACACACACACACACACACACACACACACACACACACACACACACACACCTGTTCCTCCCATGGCAGATTTCTCTTCCAGCTGTTCACTCTTTGCTTGCCACTTTGAAGCCTTTCCCTCTCTCCCAGCTCCCTCCATCCTTCTATCCAGATCTTCCTTTCATCCCCCACACACACAACACAGAGGTCCCATCTCACCCGTCTTCAGCGTCTACCCCCCACCCCCCCCCCCCCCTACACTGTCCCTCATTTCAGCTTAATCCTCTACCCGTATTTCATCATCACACAACACAGTGAAATCTAGCTCTTCTCCTCCCTCTTTCCCTTGTCATTACTATTGCATCATAGAGGTTAGTACACCCCCCCCACCACCTCCTCCTCGCCCTATTGCAACCTCACTGTAACATCTCTCCTTGTCTTTCTTTTCACTTTGGTGGGTAATTGGGTATGTATGTATGACATGTCACGTCATGTATGGCCTACTTGTGTGCAAGTCGTAAGTTGGCACCTTCAACAGTGCATTTCTACTTTCTTATTACAGTCTAGCTGTTTATAAGATGGTAAGCAAAGCAAAGCAAAGTTCTTTGTTTACCCAGGGAAGTGGACTAAGCTTGAGATGCTTGTTTACAGCCACACCCTGCTCATAGAACATTTCATGGTAGTGGTTCAATGCCTTGCTCAAGGGCACTTCAGCGGTGGTAATTTTAACGTGCCGGTCCAGGGATTCGAACTGGCGACCTTCCGGTATCAAGACCGCTCCGCAAACCGTTCGGCCATCGCTGCCCCTAAATATGGTATGTCTGTCTGTGGTTGTCCGTTGCTAATTTTGCACACCGCTGGACAGATGAGCGCCACATTTCTTGTGCACACAGCCAATAGAGCGTCGCAGTCCCGCCTCCTACCCTGGACCAGGAAATGATTCTCCGTTCATTTTCCTCATAGACATTTCAGAAAGTATTTATTTAAAGACGTTTACGCCACGGACAAAGCCAACTCGAGTCGTGACAAATCATGACAACAAACACAATTTTTTGGGCCGAACAAATAATTAGAAAGAAGAAAACGGCAGGTTACACTTTTTTTGTTGTTTTTCTTCTTTGTAATTATTTGTTTGGTCCAAAATATTGTTTGTGTTATGAGTTGTCACGACTCGAAGTTGGCTTTGTCCGCGACGTAACCGTCTTTAAATAAATACTTTAAGAAATGTCTATGGGAAAAATGCATTGGGTTTCATTTCCTGGTCCATGGTAGGGGGCTGGACTGCGACGCTCTATTGGTCAGCTTAGTAGTACCTGCTAATTTCTTGCATCCTTCTCACTCTAATATTATATTTTTATAATGAATGTTAGTGGAGTTCTAATCGGGCCGAGTCTGAAACCTTGTACAAATTTTGAAGTCACACATGGACTACATGTGGCGCCAGTCATCTATGATGTATCTATATGGTTCATATTATGTGTATGTGGAGATCCACATGATTAGATTCTTCTTTTTCTGCTCTGGGGCCAAATGTCAACCCCCCAGCACTGCAGCAGCGTGCGGAAGCCTATCATTAAAAGACAAAGCCTCTAGTAGAGCTGTCATTGGAGAAGGATCATTGGAGCGTATCTGTGTCTAAAATTGAGACTTTTCCCCCCCCAATACTGTATGGTTATTGATTCCCCCCTTGACAGATAGGGAGAGAGAGAGAGAGAGAGAGAGAGCCGAGTGAAAAGGTCAATGAAAAATACTAGGCCCCACACACGCTTCAAGTCTTCATTTCTTGGTTTTATTCTCGGCGTGTCAAAGTGCCTTGCCTGTCAGAGCCTGCCTTCCCGACCTGGCTCCCTGCATACCAGCTACCCCCGCACATGCACCAGCATGGAAGGCCTAAAATGTGTGTGGGGGGGGATTGGCGATGCAATGTCGGTGAATGTGTGCTCAATATTCGCACCTGTGCATGCTTGTGTAGCCCATCTATGTATACGAGGGCAGAAATTGTGAGACATGGCTAAGCAAAGCAAAGTTCTTTGTTTACCCAGGGAAGCGGACTAAGCTCGAGATGCTTGTTTACAGCCACACCCTGCTCATAGAACATTTCATGGTAGGGGTTCAATGAGTCTATTGACCGACTTTTATTATGAATCCAGGACTTACAAAAGACATCTCTTATGTTCATATACAATCAGATCAATGCTGTGACAGGACCTATATTAAAATCGATTGTTGCTTAGTTTGTCATTTGTTGACGCTTGCTATCTGAAATAAGATTTTTAATATCTATCCAGATTCCAGACTGGTAATTTTAACGTGCCGGTCCGGGGATTCGAACTGGCGACCTTCCGGTATCAAGACCGCTCCGCAAACCGTTCGGCCGCCGCTGCCCCCACCGCTGCCCCGCTGTGATATTGGACTGTGTGCAATGTGAAAATGCATTCACTGTGTGTGAAGGAAGGGGTTGCATTTGTCTCGCTCATGTCCGCTCATTTATTCCGTGCAGGTGTTGTCTTTGTTGCATGCGTTTACAAGGTCTGCGCATGCACGCCGTTGTGAATGTCATGTGTCCATGTACTGTATATCATTGCATGTGTGAGAACGTGGACGTATGTATGTGTGAGTATGTATGTGAAGGTCAACCTGGACTGGTGCAGCAACAGTGTCGGGTAGCAACAGCAGCAGAAGGCAGCTTAAGGTCAGCTCTGTTCCAAAATGCAGTTGATAAGGGCTATTAACCTACAGTGTAGCAGCACCGTAGACCGCACACACGAGAAGATTGTTCTGGGTTTGACTGCTCCTTTCATACTGCTGTCTGGAATCTGGATAGATATTAAAAATCTTATTTCAGATAGCAAGCGTCTGGTTTGCAACAAATGACAAACTAAGCAACAATCGATCTTAATATAGGTCCTGTCACAGCATTGTAGACTGACAACACTCATCCAGTAGCCGTTTCTATGCTTTATTGATTGACACTCCTTCAGATCAATACGGTTTCAATCACCCACTGTGTTTTCTGATTGTATATGAACATAAGAGACGTCTTTTGTAAGTCCTGGATTCATAATAAAAGAGTCGGTCAGTAGACTCTTTAACAGCAATCCACACGGGAGAACATGTGTTGGAATGTGTGTATTTCACCAATATTTCTCAGGTCAGCGAGTGGACTCCCAATGTCCAAACTGGGACTGTCCCGGTCAAAGCAGGACATCTGGGTCACCCTACTACGCTGTTGGGGAGTTGGGGGTTGTTCAACGGGGAAGCTAGCTAGCTCTCATTATGTCCTTAACAATGGCGGGGATTGAACAAGGTTGGAAGTACAGTCTCCGTTTCATGCTGTAAACAATAACACTGCTGTCCTAAAAGTTCCAACCTTGGTTAACTTCCTGTTGACCGTTGCCCTGGGAAACGACAACAAAGTGTTAAAGGAACTGCTGCTCGTTGGCTGACTAGCGAGGCTACAAAAATGTTCACAAGCTTTTCTTATTATTATGGTGTAAACATGTTGACACGGGTCACATGTCTCATAGCAACAATAGAATGCTGCCTGAAATTATCGTCTAATACACATACAAACGCATGGATATGTGTAGTCTACAAGCACGCGCACACACATTTGGGGATTACCGGTAAGTCTGCAAAACATGACTGCAGTGAGTCAGTGAGCAATTTGTTTTAAAACCTATACAGACACACACAAATCGTTTTTGTTAAGCCCAAGAAACGCAACCATTCATGGATCCTCTGCTGCAGCAAAAAAAACTAATTTCAGGGGAACTTCTGTGCTCCCCAATCCCTCCAATCCCTCCACCCCATTTAGTTCCCATCCTGCTCTACTGAGTCCTAACTCGCAGGGGCAGAGCACTAAAACACTCTGAAAAGGTAGAAGATTCTCTGAATCGTGCTAATTTGAAAAAAACAAGATTATGCATGATGAAAACTATTCAGAGAACGGCCAGACATGGGCCTGAGACATGCTTCATTAGGACAGAATAGTGAGATTACTGCCCCAACACGCCGCGCTGCTCATATCGAAGCCATTACTCTTAGAAAGAGAGAGAAAGGGGACAATTGAAGACACTTGCACATGCCTGACAAAAGAATGGAAAAGCCTTTATTGTTTTATCACTCCTGTATGCTATGGACACACACACACACACACACACACACACACACACACACACACACCATAAAAGCCCACTCAGACTCGCACCTCATTCTTCCCTTTCCCCCATCCACAATAGAGTATCCATACTAGCTCTCTTAAGCATCCGCAAGGCGATCATGCTGCTGATTGGAGGCTAGCTGACAGAGCACAGGGCCACTGGGTGTGATGGAGCGGGCAACTCAAGGCAACGAGCTCTGAAGGCCATTAGATATTCCAGGTGACAGGCCTCGCTCCTCGAACCCCCCCCCCCCCCCCCCCACCGCCTCCCTTACAGGGCTGTTTTCCCCACCATAACTGGGGATCAGGCGGAGGACATGAATGCTATTAGCAGACAAGCAGTCAAGCAGGCAGGCGGTCAGGGGCTGATAAGCGTATGTTCACTCTGTAAGCCACGGCGGGCTCTGAAATGGCCCATACAATGAAATTAGTATTTGGATTTCGGACCACCATTCTCTCGCTTTCTCTCATTCTTTTCATTTTCGCTCCCTTATTTTCCGTCCACCAACTCCTCTCTCTCTTTCTGCCTCGCTGTTTGTCACATTCTCAGACTCGGTCGCTCTCTTATTCTCGTTTTACTGTATTTCGCTCTCCTTTTCTCCCTCTTCTCTCCCTCCTCAGCCTCTGAGTCCGATGTTTGTTCTCAAGGTCAGGTGTGCGAGGAGGAGTCAACGTTGCCTCCCTCCTTCTCTTTGTCGCCTGCCTTTACTCGCTCTGTTTCCCTCTCTACTTGTGCCCCGCTCCATTTTTAGCTCCACTAACCCTCTCTCTTCTCTCTGCTGCTCTCTCCCCTTCCCTCACCTTTCCTCTCACTCCTTCCCTTCCTCTCATACATTTCTCTCTGCATGGCCATCTGCATACCTTTCCCTATAAACATCTCCATCTCCTATGAACCCTATTTGATGCTTATCATCTCCCCCCTCCCGTGCTCTCCCCCTCCTGTCCTCTCTCTCTCGGTCCCACTTCTGCTTCACATCTCTATTCCTGGCATCCCTCTCTTACACCCTTTCATCCCCTCCTCTCATCTTCTCCTCATCCCTTGCATCACTCTGGCATTCCTGGGCCATCTTTCCTCTTCTCTCTTTTCCTCTTCCTTTCATCCCTTCGTCCTCCTGGTACTGCCTCCTCTGCCTCCTCCTCCTCTTTTTTTCTTGTCCTCGTTCCTTCCTTCCTGTTCCTTATAGCTCAGCAGAGAGGCATGCTGGGTAGTATGTAAAAGTCAGCGTGACCAGGCAAGGGATCAGAGAGGACAGTGTTGTTAATATGGCGGTGCTGTCGCAAGTGCCCATGGCACATTGCCTGTGTGTGTATGTGTGTGTACGTGCAGGTTTGTGTGTGTGTGTACGTGCAGGTTTGTGTGTGTGTGTGTGTGTGTGTGTGTGTGTACGTGCAGGTTTGTGTGTGTGTACGTGCAGGTTTGTGTGTGTGTGTGTACGTGCAGGTTTGTGTGTGTGCGCGTACGTGCAGGTTTGTGTCGGCTTTTGTAAGGCCATGGTGTTAATGTCTTTTTGTTTGTGTCTATGAGCGACTGTGTGTGCGTGCCCCACATTGTGAGGGAGTTAAAGACATAATGATGGGTGACATGAACTGACTCACATGGATGTGCTACTTTTCTAATGCCTAAGGTGTGTGTGTGTGTGTGTGTGTGTGTGTGTGTGTGTGTGTGTGTGTGTTTTAAATGTTTGATGCATTACCTGCAACGATACTGCAAAGTAGAGCAGCACTGACACAAGGCTTATGTTCTCTGTTTCTCTCTCTTCTCCTCCTCCACTCACTCCTACCCTTGAACTGTGTCTTATCCACCCCTCTCTCTCTCTAATCTGACCAGGGCTCTCTAAATATTCATACTGACAATTACTATTTCGAATGCATACTACTAGCCTCTCAGCACTCGGATATACGCACGGAGTGCTGGGGACTGTGCTGCCATCCTAATGACTGTCAATTTCCAGGGCTTCAGGGTTTGGGGTCTGGGGAGGGCGTCTGCGCCTGTGTGGTTATCTGTGTGTGTGTGTGTGTGTGTGTGTGTGTGTGTGTGTGTCTCTCATGTCCCTGGAGGGGGTGTCGGTCTCATAAGGCCATCCGTTCTTTCATCTCGTCTTAGGCAGGAGAATGACCTAGGTTGACTCTGCTCTTATTGGCTCCCAATGACAGACAACCAAGGCGTGCGTGTGCACGTGCGTGCATGTGTGTGCCCTGTCTGTGTGTGGCTGTGCACACATGAAAGAGGGAGAGGGAGATGTAAGGCGTGCTGGCTGTCAATACAACTAGCGGGTGTAATGACCTATTCCTTGCAAGCTTCACTCAATCCATATACTCTCCAAGCGAGCCTAGGAGGAATCCGGGGTTCTCATCCAGCCACCCGTCAACCCCCCGCCCCTCCATTCCTTCCTTCAACACCCTCCACCTCATCTTTCTCTCGCCTGCAGCCCCTTGCCCTGCGTTCCCTGAGCTAATCTGTAGTTAGCGAGTCTAGCTCAGGTAGATTGAAGTGGGGCTGTAGCTTGATCTCCGGCGTACACCCCCAGACACTGAGGGATCACAGGGCCCAACATCTGTAGAGTAAGACAGACCTCAGCGGCTCATGTCTCTCACAGAGCGACTGCACGCCTCCGCGTTTGATGTGCTCCTCCTGTGAGGACGCTCTTGTGTGGTTCTTTTGTGCAATGCAAGTCAATGTTGTTGTTTTTTTCCTATGTCAGTGTGTGCGCCTGTTTGTTTGTGTGATGGGCATAATCGGCAAGCATTGTTTGTTGGTATATCTTTGAGTCTATACAGTATGAAGCATGCATGCATCCATACGAGTGTGGGCATGTTTGACTCAGGATTGTGTGTGTAACTGTGTATGCTTGTGTGTGTGTGTGTGTTTAGTGTTAACCGTCTAATTATAAGTTGGAGTAAGCCGTTTTATTTGTTGCCCGTGGCCACTTCCGTCTGCATTCTTCATTTAATGCACGCGAGTGAAAACATTGACCCAAATTAACCCGTACGTTTAGGTAAATCTTTACACTTTCAGAGTTAAACGATTAAATGGATTTTTGCCGTGTTAGTACCGAAGGGAGACTTATAGTTCTGGAGAAGGGGAGAGATCAGCCCAGCGAAGCAGCGTTGTGGCTCCCAGGGGCTCCTCTGTGGTCATCCCGAGGTTCAGTCTGTGGTTCCAAAGGGAGTTGTTTGGAGCTTGTAAATTGGGTTGGTCCTGTGAGAGCTGCCGTTTATTCTAGGAAAGCCTTGTTTTTTAAACCTTTCCCTCCTTATCCTGCTGCGTCACTCTCCTCTTCTTGCTTTCCTTCTCTCCTCTCTTGTGCTCATTAATCCTCAACTCTATCTTTCTTCTTCGTTTCTCCCTCTCTATTGATATCTCATCTCTCCCCAGAGATGCCAAGGTGCAGTGTTTATTGTTTGTCCAAAAAAAACGAGAAAAAAAACCTAGACAGCCATGCCCACGTCTCTCTCTCTCTCTCTCTCTCTCTCTCTCTCTCTGTTGTGTGTGTGTGCGTGAGTGTGTGTGTGTGTGTGTGTGTGTGTGCGTGCACACTTCTGTGTGTCTCTGCATGCGTTTGTGTATACCTCATTCCTGCCGATCACATTAGTCTAAACATAACAGCTTGTGCTGCCTGAGCGTGAACTGGTGGAACCAGTTCCACAAATAATTGTTTGTCCTTAGGGGAAATTGAGTTTCTGTGTGTGTGTGTGTGTGTGTGTGTGTCTTCTGTTTGCTAGCGCACGCACGCACCCTAGTGCTTTTTGTGTTGTGTGCATATAGAGACACACGCACGCACATGCGCGCACACGTCCATGCACACTGGACCACAGACTGGTACACTCGTACAAGGCTGCCTGCATTTAAAGTTGTAGGCTACTTCAACAGATAATCCCTCTTTACTTAAAACAGGTGGCGTCCTGCAGACATACACCGGTGCACACTCACTCATACAAGTAATTACATTTTCATGCAGATACGATAAGCAAATGCACACAAACACGTGCATAGACAAAATCGGACGCGCACACACATTCTCTTTTGCTCAATTTTTCTCTTTTTCACACACACACACACACACACACACACACACACACACACACACACACACACACACACACACACACACCAAGTAAAGTGTATTTTTTATTTAGACTCTTGGTTACTCTTGCTTTTCCAGAGGAATGCATCGGCAACGGAAAAGCAGAAAACCATTGATGAGATTTATGAGCTATGTTGCCAGGCAGCAGCCTTTACTCTCAATTTACCAGTTCAGTGTGTATTGTGTGGCTCATCCTGGTATGTACTGTATGTACATATGCATGTGCGTGCGTGCGTGCGTGCGTGCGTGCGCACACACACACACACGCGTCTCCATCTCGCACTCGTACACAAGCACACTTACAGCACACACGATCACAGTGCAGACTCCTGTAGGTTTGGCCTACTTGTCTGTGTTCGCTAATGTCGTCCTCTGTTCTACCAAACAACTCCCCACTGTCCTCATTTATCATCACCACACTCCTCCTGGTTGCTCTCTCTCGCTCTCCTTCTCCCTCTATTTCTTTCTCGCTCTCTCTCTCTCTTGCTCTCAAAGAGAGAGAGAGGTTCCTCATAGCCCTGCGTAGCTCAGCGTGTCAAGGCAGCACTGCAACATTCTGCCCGTGCCATTCCATGTGTAGTCGAGTCGGTAGAAAGCACTACATTAATAGTTCCATTTGAAAGGGGGTCCATTCCCACTGGAGCCACCCCCCCCCCCCCCCAAAAAAAAGAAAAGAAAGAATACAAACTGCTACTGTACAGTGTATATATGTATTGTTGGATGCCTTGCTTGAAGCCGTCCATGATGAAATATACCATTTTAGTATTTTGTGGTGAATATATACTGCAGGCCTTTATTATGTTCAGTCAGACTGTCACTCCAGATGAAATGTATTACACTGGTATTTCATTGGATGTGTCAGTGTGGCTCTGCTCCTGTGCTGCTCCACAAGAACCTTCGCAAACATGACACCGCAGACTCTGAGATCACAGACCCTCCCCGAAGCAGAGCCCTCAAATATACTGTACACTGTTATTACATTATGACAAAATAATAATGGACCGATGAGCCCCTCGTAGGGGCAGAACCGTTAGACACTCGGATATGAAAAGAACATGATGGTATACCGTAAGAACCCCCCCTGAAGATACATGGATATTAAAGAACATAAAACATGAACCGACATTATATTGCATGCTGACATGGTGGAAACCTAAACGCTACTACGAGAGGAGGTGGATGTTTGATCTCATTTCTGGGTGCAGCGGAGATGCCGTGTACTGTAAAAGTGGGCAGTAATGGCCTGCTTAAATAGTGGATGAACTATTAGGATCGTGGCCAAATGATGGATGGGGTTGAGACCGCCTTTACTTCTGTGACTGCCTAAACTACCGCAATGCTCCATTTGTGTTTATGTATTATATATATATATACTTGTACCTATTTATACGCATACATACTTTATACAGCATATCGTACGCAAACATTTATTCCCTTTCTTTTTTTGAGTGGTGCAAACCACTCCAACAACTGGCTTTGTTAGTACGTGTGTGTTTGTGCCTGTACGGGTGAGCATGGTTGCTATGGTTAGTACGTGACGTCACTGTTGAGACTGAATTCATGCGGAGAGTACTTATGACACAGATGCTTTCCTGGTTCTAATGTACAGTAACTATAACAATAAATGTGTAGTTGCACCACTCAGTTTACACGGGTGTGATTTTTGGTTTGTTTCTTTGTCAAAAGTAAGAATTTGGATATGTTCTATTATATTTTATGTTAAAAATGCTTAAAATGTATTTTGTGTTTTTGTTCTACAGGGGTTAGAGGTCAGAGGGTGAAGGTGGAACCAGAGGTGCTTTCCTACCCTGGACAGACGGTCAACCTGCGCTGTACCTTCTCAGACCCCACAGGCATCCAGCTCACACAGGTTAGACGCACGCACGCACGCACGCACGCACGCGCAGACAGACCATTTTACCTCTATAACAGGGTCTGTGGACCACCAGGGGTCCTTGAGGGGGTTCCAGCTCAGTGTTGGTTAGTAACGTAACATAACACATACAGCAAAAGTAACTTATTACAATTGCCAAAAAAGTTACTGCTCGACCAAGAGAATTGCACTCTTCTCTGCGTTGTTTGTGTCCGTCCAGTTGCATAGAGGAGGGCAGTCAAGCTCCACAATATAGGATGTTGTTACATTATGTAATACGAGATAACAGATCTACAAGCTATTAATGCGTCACAAATTCGCAATATGACGCATTGTTAGCTCATAGATCTGTTCTTTTTAAGCTTGCACCTTGCGCATAATTATGACATAACATGTCTGTGCAGGTGAGGGCAGGTCCATGTGTCAAAACGATTGAGGATGCCTGGTCATGATAAGAGAAGACAACACTCGATACGTGTTGTGATTATTTAGAGTTTCAACATGTCATTTGTTGAATGGTCTGCAATGGGTTTGAGCTGTGTCGGCTATCACTCCTTCCCAGAGAGACGGCGTCCTGCACAGGTCCTATCCTTAGAGTATACATTTGGGTGCCACCGATATTGTCCCTTATCATTTGACCCATTTAGGCCTGACCTCAAATTGTTTTAAAATCCTTCTAAATCCTCCAGTTTTCTGAAATAAATATTTTCACGATTTTTCAAAAATAGCAGACCTACAAAGCTCGTAGCGCGCCACTCGGTGGCGCGCTATGAGCTTGTAGATCTGCTATTTTTCAATAGCTAAATTATAACATAATGTTTAAAACACCAAAAGGGGTTTTATGCAGATCACGCAAACCTCAGCAAAAAGAAAAGGACAATATCGATGGCCTCCAACTGTATATGAATAGAGACGGCACCCGAGTTCTCCTCCATCCTCTTGCATTAAGTTGCTCAAAAGCGCATGAGGCGATTTCACTCCTCCTTCCGGGTAGGAACAGAGTGCATTCTGGGATGGATTTGTGTTTGGGCCCACGCTGCAATACCAAATTCGGCCACTATGTCCATTTCGCCTCAGGGTTTCATCCGGGTGCCGTCTCTATTCATATATACTCTAAGGTCCTATCACCCACATTAGATAGACGTGGCCCACAGTGGGGAGCTACTGTACGTGCATCCATGGCCTCAATGGTTGGGCAATATCTCTGTGATCGTAGAATGATGATGTAAGATGGAAAAATGTCGATAACGGAACAAGGACATGAGTTACGGTGAGAGAAGATATTAAATGGGAATGTATTTTTCACTCTTTTGTCAAGAAGTTGATTGCTCCCCTCTTCGCCTGCTTTCATACGGTATGTGTGGCGCTGCAATCTCACAGCGGCTAAATTGGGTTTGTGGTGTGAAATGCAAATGGAAGAGTGTTTCATGCACAGCCAGAATGGCTCCATTGTGCCTTCTTAAAGCAGCAAAGTCAGTCAGAATGGTCTCGCTCACAACAATGAGCTTTCTCACTAGATGGGAGTCAGTTATCACTAATGCATATAGTGTACGTCAAGTTGCCAGCCGAGCATACCAAACAGTGTAATACCAACATGAGTCTTTGGGAGAAATGTAGATTAGAGCCACTGTTCTGAATCATCACGGGTTGAATCACTAATATGTCCGTGAGCAACGCACTAAATCCCTGCACGGTAAAGCGTGTTCATTTAGTAACTCCAGTTTAATACTAGTGTCAATTTTTTACACTGTTACTGTAGAGCACTGTTTCCCAAACAGTGGGTTGGGACAATTTAGTGCTTTTTTGTTTGCTTTTTCATAAATTGTATTTTTACTCAGGCTGTCTGCTGTAGTGTAGATCAGGGGTTTTCAACCCTTTTCATTTCAAGGCCCATTATTCAGCATTTGAGCCACGGACCACCATTTGATGACATTTAGCCTCTCAGACCCCAAACTAAAGAATATTTTCTTGTTGTTGGCCAAAATAATTCTAATTCTCTAATTGTGTAAACTTCTTGTATGCAGTCGTTTAACAATAATTTAACTCTTGAGAGCGTGAAATTAAACCAAATGGACCCGTACGGGTCCATTTGGTTTCATTTTGGTTTCATTTGGTTTCATTTTTGGTTTCATTTTACAAAATTGGAAACTGGAAAACGCGATACAATTGCATTTTGTAAATGATCTTGGTAAATGTGGCCTGGGGTTCTTCAGAATGGATTAAATAAATTGGTATTCTGAGTCTGACTTGAAATTATATTTTCTATTGTGGAGATGGGGCGACTCCTATCACTGCACAAACAACTCTGTATGGCGATGATTAGAGCGAGCGCAGGGCTTTGAAGCCACTGTGGTGCATCCACACGTTTGAAGTGTCTATACAAACACTATTGACCGTGTTTGAGTGAGGGAAGCCAGGCAGGGAGGCAGTGTTGATTTAGTCGACCAAAACGAAGACGAAACATGTCCGTCGACTACCTTTCTCCACGGACGAAAACTAAACGGAAACTAAATAAAAACTAAGCTATGAAGACTAAATGTATTGACAATTTTCATCAACAAATAAAAACTAGACTAAAATGTTAGGAAGGGACTAGTACAAGTCATTTTACAAAATAGCCGATCTACAAGCTCCGATCTACAAGCTCACAACGCGTCGCGCTGCGACACGTTGTGAGCTTGTAAATCTGCTATTTTCAGCAAGTGTAAAATCAGTCATTACATAAAATACATTTTGCTAGACGGGGCTGGGGCAGCGCCTGTCTAGCCTGGCTCCAGCCCCTACGGGCTGGGGCAGTGCCTGTCTCTACGGGCTGGGGCAGTGCCTGTCTCTACGGGCTGGGGCAGTGCCTGTCTAGCCTGGCTCCAGCCCCTACGGGCTGGGGCAGCGCCTGTCTAGCCTGGCTCCAGCCCCTACGGGCTGGGGCAGTGCCTGTTTAGCCTGGCTCCAGCCCCTACGGGCTTGGGCAGCGCCTGTCTAGCCTGGCTCCAGCCCCTACGGGCTGGGGCAGCGCCTGTCTCTACGGGCTGGGGCAGTGCCTGTCTAGCCTGGCTCCAGCCCCTACGGGCTGGGGCAGTGCCTGTCTCTACGGGCTGGGGCAGCGCCTGTCTAGCCTGGCTCCAGCCCCTACGGGCTGGGGCAGTGCCTGTCTAGCCTGGCTCCAGCCCCTACGGGCTGGGGCAGTGTTGTCTAGCCTGGCTCCAGCCCCTACGGGCTGGGGCAGTGCCTGTCTAGCCTGGCTCCAGCCCCTACGAGCTAGGGCAGTGCCTGTCTAGCCTGGCTCCAGCCCCCACGGGCTGGGGCAGCGCCTGTCTAGCCTGGCTCCAGCCCCTACGGGCTGGGGCAGGGCCTGTCTAGCGTGGCTCCAGCCCCTACGAGCTGGGGCAGTGCCTGTCTAGCCTGGCTCCAGCCCCTGAATCGCTAGCCACTCATTCAGGGTTTGACACAGCCCATTGGGGATGATCCAGTATGAACCAGTCGCCAAAGAGTCCAATTATTCGATATGAAGGACCCTCTTAGCAGACCTTAGCAGACCTTGAACTGTGCGTTCCTGTGCTTTTTCTGCAAACTGTTAATAAAGTATTCAATCCATCCCACTTTGGCCACGCCCATCTTAGAAAATGTGCACCGAGAGGGCTTTCAGACAGAATAATGGAGTGAAACAAAATGAAAATTCCTGCAGGCTGAGTGTCAGGCTAGCGCCTGTCAGCAGTACGTCCTCCCGGTGGGAGCTCCCCACTGGCAGGTGAGCCAGTACAACAGCAGTGGCACTGCACAAATGTGTGTTAGGAGGAATTAATTGGGTGGAAAGATTTGTAAAAGAAAATAATTGGCTAGTCTAAAATTAAAGGGGGGAAAAGTGTCACATAAAAATAACATCACACAAAAACAATCATTAAGCTTAAGATTATTTTTCTTTACAAATCAGCAACAGAAAGCACACAAACATCAGTAACTGAAGAACAGCAGGGGAAAAGAGAGAGAACGACCAATAACATTATTGCTGCAATCAGTCGATTGTCTTGTGGAGAATAATAATATTGTGTGCGTGTGTGTCTAGGACCACTTGAACGTGTCCCGTGATAACTATTAGCAGCAGCCGTAAAGCAATTAATTAAGGTTTAAATCATCTCATGTTGGTAACGGAGAGAGTCAATGGAGCTCTGTCTAAAACCCTGATTGAGTTGCGAGCCTGCATACTGGCTTCAGTGTTCACTGGAGGGCACCGCTGCACAGGCAGGCACCTTTCAACACAACGGGCACCGTCAATATCCACTCCAATCACGCTGTTAATTCCCATGAAGCACAGCTAGGTATGATCCATTGGTCCTTATGCTAATGCCAGGGGGTTACTTACCTGAGTGATGCTTGGAAATCACTCTTGTTTATTACTTGTTCTTATTAGTGTATGCAACTTTCAAGAAAACTTGAGTCGGTAGACTGTAGACACACACACACACACACACACACACACACACACACACACACACACACACGCTGCCACTGGTTTATTATGGCTGTAATAGCCTACCCTTGAGGACATTCTTTATGATGGTTATGGCTATTTTGGTAATGCGGACAGCAGTGGACTGGTCCCCTGCATCACCAGCACCTTAGCCATAATGTAATGCAGACAGCAGTGGACTGGTCCCCTGCATCACCAGCACCTTAGCCATAATGTAATGCGGACAGCAGTGGACTGGTCCCCTGCATCACCAGCACCTTAGCCATAATGTAATGTAGACAGCAGTGGACTGGTCCCCTGCATCACCAGCACCTTAGCCATAATGTAATGCGGACAGCAGTGGACTGGTCCCCTGCATCACCAGCACCTTAGCCATAATGTAATGCGGACAGCAGTGGACTGGTCCCCTGCATCACCAGCACCTTAGCCATAATGTAATGCGGACAGCAGTGGACTGGTCCCCTGCATCACCAGCACCTTAGCCATAATGTAATGCGGACAGCAGTGGACTGGTCCCCTGCATCACCAGCACCTTAGCCATAATGTAATGCGGACAGCAGTGGACTGGTCCCCTGCATCACCAGCACCTTAGCCATAATGTGGTAATGCGGACAGCAGTGGACTGGTCCCCTGCATCACCAGCACCTTAGCCATAATGTAATGCGGACAGCAGTGGACTGGTCCCCTGCATCACCAGCACCTTAGCCATAATGTAATGCGGACAGCAGTGGACTGGTCCCTTGCATCACCAGCACCTTAGCCATAATGTGCCTTCCTAAGAAATGACAGCCCTAATAAACAAGGGCCACGGTGTCCCGCGTGCAGCAGCAAGCCTCCCAGACTAACGAGTCTATTTAAACCTTTGTCCTCCTCCAAACCTGTAGGTGTCATGGATTTACGAGCCCAAGGAAGGTGAGAGGATCAACATTGCCGTGTTTCATCCCAACTTCGGCGCCAACTACCCCGAGTCACCCCAGAAGGGCCGGGTGAGCTTCACCACGACCCCTCCGACCCTGGGGAGCCCCGCCATCCAGATCACAGACGTCAAGATGTCCGACGAGGGCAAGTACGTCTGCGAGTACGCCACCTACCCCATCGGAAACGAGCAAGGCATCACATCCCTGGTTATGCTAGGTAGGTTGGGTACTGCTGTGTGTGTGTGTGTGTGTGTGTGTGTGTGTGTGTGTGTGTGTGTGTGTGTGTGTGTGTGTGTGTGTGTGTGTGTGTGTGTGTGTGTGTGTGTGTGTGTGTGTGTGTGTGTGTGTGTGTGTGTGTGTGTGTGTGTGTGTGTGTGTGTGTGTGTGTGTGTGTGTGTGTGTGTGTGTGTGTGTGTGCGTGCATAAATTGTGTTTCTACAGATTAATCACAACTGTCTCAGTGTGCGTGTGTACAGTATAATGTTAACGACGTTCAACCCTGCCGTCCCTAGTTAGTGCATGTCATTATCAAAGGCTATGTAAATAAGGAAAGGACAGATACATCACTTTCATCGACCGGCCAATTCCAGCTGCCAGATTCATCAGCACAGGGAGGCAAACCGGAGTCGGAAGTCCGACGGAATGCATTGAAGTTAATGAGAGCCGGGTGAACAAAGTTTAATGAATACTAGCTAGCTATGAATGATTGCGACCTTTCTTAAATAATTTGTTTGGGAAAATTCAAAGATCACAGAATACGTTTCCGACGTGGGTGGTATGTGGACGGTTATCCTGAGGCTGTCAAATTAGTGACAGCCTGTCAACCAATTCTGGTGATGCCAACCAGAAACATACTCTGATCATAAAGATCTATCATAAAATGATATAGTGTACACATCGAAAAACTAAGAACAGAAAACGTGTTATGTCTTCGTTTATTTCCCTAAACCAATTATTACGCAATGGTTGCAATCATTCAAAGATACTGTTAATAAGCTTGTCCACTCGGGTCATAACTTCAATGCATTCCATCAAACGTCCAGCTCCACGTCACCTCCCAGTGGGGCGCCTCTGTTGCATGATAAGGCGCAGAACATCTGTCCTGTGTGTGTGTGTGTGTGTGTGTGTGTGTGTGTGTGTGTGTGTGTGTGTGTGTGTGTGTGTGTGTGTGTGTGTGTGTGTGTGTGTGTGTGTGTGTGTGTGTGTGTGTGTGTGTGTGTGTGTGTGTGTGTGTGTGTGTGTGTGTGTGTGTGTGTGTGTGTGTGTGTGTGTGTGTGTGTGTGTGTGTGTGTGTGTGTGTGTGTGTGCGCGCGCACAACTTGGCACCAACATAACGTGTATGTATGTACAACCCCCTCGCCACACTTCAGGCTATGACGGCTTGGTTAAAAGCATGTCTGGCCCAGGTTTAATTGCTATTATAAGTGGTATTGTCAGATCAATTGTGTTCTGGTTAATGCAATGGAACCATTGCTGTGACCTTGCATCTCTATCCCTGGCCTCATCCCCCTCAGGAAAGGTATTGATCTGGCTGCTTGTCATGCCTGGTGTCAGTGCTATGTCCTCTGCCCACACGCACGCACGCACACACACGTGCACGCGCTCTCCACCTCCACAGAGTCTCCCTCTATGTGGGCAGTGAGAGAAGGAGACAGGCAGAGAGAGAGAGAGACTGAGAGAGGGACGAGCGATGAGAGGGAGCGAAAGAGGCATGCAGAGAGAAGGATGAGCAGAGAGACAGAAATATGGATGTGGAGAAAGAGAGAGACACACTCGCAGAGAGAGGGGTCAGACAGATGGAGATGGCCAGTGAGAGAGATGGGGAGATGGCGATAGAGAGAGATGAGGAGGGAGAGGGAGCAGGAGGGATTGTGTGTGTGTGTGTGTGTGTGTGACAGATCATGCAGTGATTTAGGGTTGGGGACGAGAGGAAAAAGTAGCCCTCACAGAGAAGTGTAATTGTTTATCAATGACCGCTGCCGCAGAGACAGAGAGAGGAAATTGATTGAAAGGAGAAGGGGTGACACAGTGGAGATTTAAGGTTTGGTTAGTGTTTGCACTGGGCCAGTGGTCATAATTGTTTATCAATGCCCGAGAGGGAGGGAGAGAGAGGGGGGAGGGAGAGAGGGAAAGAAACAGAATGGGAGAGTGACAGAGTGGAAATGGAGAGAGCGAAAGTGGTTGTGGGGTGGGAGGTAAAGCGCTGGTGGGGGTGGGTGGTGGGGGGTGGTGGGCGAAGTGTGTTTGGAGGCAGATATTTTGGATTTTCTCTGAGACCAGACTGATGATTCAAATCGCTTATCGATAATGGTGCACATTATCTTGTTCCTTTTCTGGTTTCTCTCTCTCTCTCTCTCTCTCTCTCTGTTGTTTCCTCTCTGGTTTTCTCTAACTCTGGCTTTGTTTTCCTCTCCATCTCTCCATCCTGTAATCTTTCTTCTCTGTCACTGTCTAACCACCATCCCCTTAATCTCTTCTTTTCTCCCCATCCATCCATTTGTCTCCCTGCTCTCCATTTGGTTGTACTCATTATCTGTGGGTGCTCTTGCTATTTGTTCTTCTTTACTTGGTGGTGGTGGTTGTGCGAGTGGGTGTGCAAGAAGACCAGGTGGGAATGGATGTGTATGGAGTTCTTAATTACGTGTTGCTTTTTTCTCGCTGTATTCTTGTGAGATGTTTTGTTTCATTCAATTTCGGTTAAAATGACGGCATGCTTTATTGACTAATATACATTTGCTTTGCCAAGGCTTTGCAAAATACTTTCATAGCTGAGCAATCACACCATGCACGCATACTGCATTATAAAAAATATTACATAAACACGTACCCCCTCCTTACACACACAGGCTGATGCCTGCTGTGTAATAATTCTGAAATTGAGATCGATTTAGTATAAACGCAGTCCATGTATAATTATAAACGCATAATTAAATATTATCATGAGGGATAATCACATTTATGTTATTAACATTAAAAGCGGGAAAGCATCTGTCATTTTAGGTCTTCGTGTTGGCTTTCGCCAGCTTGTACATCTGCTATTTTTGGACATTTTAGCAAGGTGTGAGAACTATGGATTTTAGAAGGCCTCAGGTCTTTTATTAACCCATTAAAACCGGTATTAGATATACATGCCGCATTGCAAGATCCTACATCTGCTATTTTTTTATATATTTTTTTAAAGCTGTGAGAAAGTGTGAGAACTACTGATTGATTTTAGAAGGCATTTATACAATGTTAATTATGGTTTTATGAACGTTTTCTTTTTTTGTCCCTCCCTCCCTCCCTCCATCCAGCCAAGCCCCGCAACTCCGCCTCCACGGTAACGGTGGTGGCGGGGGAGAAGATGTCGGTGGTGGCCCGCTGCGAGTCGGCCGAAGGGCGCCCGGCCGCCCAGATCTCCTGGGTGACCACGGCCGGCGGCAACGCCACCACCAAGTCCACGGCGGGCGCTGACAACACGGTGACGGTGACCAGCGAGTACAAGCTGGTTCCCCGGGCCGCGGACAACGGCAAGGACATCAGCTGCGTGGTGTCGCACCGCACGCTGACCAAGCCCGAGAGCTTTAAGATGAAGCTGGCTGTGGAGTGTAAGGGAACGCACGCACACACACACACACACGCACACGCACACGCACACACAGAGACAAATGGATTGATGGCACGCATGCATGCACACACAAATGGCACGAGCAGCACTTCCATATTGTGCCATTTAAAGTTCCATTTCCTTCCGCGGAGGAGGGCTGTGTGTTTGTGGCAGAAGAAAGATGACATCCATGGTCAGACACTACGACACAGGTTTAGTGTATTGGTTTTATTTGTGTCGGGGACCGTGCAGAAAATACATAAAAAGCCAAACGACCAGAAAATACCCATGCATGCACACACACACACACACACACACTGTAGTCCTTTGCCTTTTATATTTTCACACGCTAGGCTTTTTGCAAATTTTTCTTTCTCGACAAACACTCAAACGTACTCTAACCCAAATACTCAAACGTACTCTAACCCAAATACTCAAACGTACTCTAACCCAAATACTCAATGTACTGTAACCCAGACACTTAAGTACTCTAACCCACATACTCAATGTACTGTAACCCAGACACTTAAGTACTCTAACCCAAATACTCAAACGTACTCTAACCCAAATACTCAAACGTACTCTAACCCACATACTCAATGTACTGTAACCCAGACACTAAGTACTCTAACCCACATACTCAATGTACTGTAACCCAGACACTAAGTACTCTAACCCACATACTCCATGTACTCTAACCCAGACACTAAGTACTCTAACCCACATACTCAATGTACTGTAACCCAGACACTAAGTACTCTAACCCACATACTCAATGTACTGTAACCACCAACATGGCCTATATTCAATGTAGTGTAACCCAATTGTTTATTTTCTCTCCCCCCTCCTCCCTCTAGTCCCCCCTCAGGTGTCTATCACGGGCTATGACAGCAACTGGTACGTGGGTCGTACCAACGTGGTGCTCACGTGCCAGGCCACCGGGAACCCCATCCCCACCGTGGTCACATGGAAGACGTGAGTAACAAGGACACGTCTGTCACTCTGTCGCCTCCCTCCAACGGGCGTCCTGTTTATTAGACTAAGAGTCTCCCTCGCCATCCATCATTGTACGCTTCAAAAAAAAAGGGGGGGGGGGTTCACAGTTCATTTCAATTAATAATGATGATCATATCAGAGGACTTAAGAGGCGCGATTAGGCTGCTAATCTGTGGTCTGACAAACAACAGATGAGCGGCTGATAAAGAATAATGACGAGGGGTAGAGGAGAAAACAAGTTTTCATATTAAAGGTCAGGAGAACGTTGTCATCACTTCCATGATGGTTGCCATGGTCCCCCAGGCGCTACAAACGAGCTGCTATGCTAACATTCTTCTGTCTTCTCTGACCCTCTCTGTCAGTCTCTCTCTCACTCCGTTTCTACCTCTCTCTCTCTCTCTCTGTCTCTTGCACTCAGTGTTCTACCCCACTCTACCTGTCGTTTTCAAGTTTTATTGGCATGAACGCTATATGAACTATAACGCCAAAGCATCAATCTCTCTCTCACTCGCTCTCTTTTTCCCAGATACTGTACACTGTACAGTACCCCAGCTCTATTAGAGCAGTTAGTGCTGCTTCCCTGATGATGGAGATCGCACTGTATAATGTCTCCTAATGGACTCTAGATTTAACCCAAGAATAATAATGGCCACCTTTCCTCGCTCCCACTCTATCCCTTCTCATGCATTAGTCCAGCTACTGTATGACAAAATATGAAAAGGGCAAAGTTTGGCACTTTTTTGTGCGTGTTAATAGCCGAGACGATGTTCCTTGGCTTACACGGTATGCTGAATTACTGAAGGTCTGCTCTTCTAAAAAAGTCTTCTAAAGCTGTGTTTCTCAAACGTTTTTTTTTGCCAGCAAAGATTTGAGTTAAAAATATCTGTTACAGTGAAATTGAGAACTATTTCACGTCAAGGAACCCAGAAATTATATGTAGGCCTAAATTGGCCGCCGACCCCCATCTGAAAATCTGTTTCAGGGACCCCCCAGAAGCAAATATTTCAGTTAAAAAATAAATAGCAGGACTACAAGCTTGTAGCTTGTAGATCTGCTATTGTTCAATAGCTAAAGTATAACATAATGCTTAAAACACCAACAGGGGTTCCCGTCCAGAATGGGTTAAGGTGGGTTCAGGTGACGCAGTGCATTAGCAGACAATGGCTGCGATACCGGCCAAAAAACTCAAACAAATTCATGCTAATATTCTTTCTTTCATGCTCTTCTGTGTGTGTGTGTGTGTGTGTGTGTGTGTGTGTGTGTGTGTGTGTGTGTGTGTGTGTGTGTAGTCTGACAGGGGAGATACCAGACACTGTGGTCATAGACCAGAACAAGTTGACAGTGCTGAAGGTGGACGAAGCCGTTAACAACACCTTTGTCTGCGAGGTCAAGAACCGCCTGGGAATCGGCAAGGACCAGGTCACCGCCGTGGTCAGAGGTAGGTGGCTCTACACGTGCACACACACACACACACACACACACACACACACACACACACACACACACACACACACACACACACACACACACACACACACACACACACACACA